>NW_017728934.1:5000181-5015667 GCF_001723895.1 Crocodylus porosus
CCTAATGGATTATGATAGATGGGGACTCCCACACCAAGATATGGGATCTGCCTTGTTGCCACTGCCCCCAGTTGGTATCCTCTGAAATGACTGTGTGACTCCAGTATCCCCCACCTCTTTTGTATGGAGTAGCACTCATTAGTTCACACTGGTGAGTGCCGAACCATCCATATTTTTTTAAAGGGAAAGAACCTATTTCTCTACTTAGAGCACCTCTATTAAAAACAAGTGGACGCAAGACCATTCCCATTTACCAATACATGCATGACTTGACAACATAAAACCATGTATACCAAAGCATTTACACCAGGGCTCCTAACACAGCAGGTGTTCTTGCCGAAGAGAGACAGGACACAAGATAATACATCTGGCTGTCACAGGACATCACAGCAGCACTTAAAAAAAAATCCTTAAATACTGCCCTGATTCTGCTGGGAGCTGAGCATCAAAATACATGAATAGTGCAGCTGTTCAGACCATAGAGGATCTAGCAGGCCCAGCAGAGAGGATGTGGGATTCTGAGCGATGAGAAACCTAATCTTGTGGCTGGAGAAATAATCCACGGTCCGGAGAATTGAGAGTGTTCCAGTGAGGGGGGCGACCCCCTGGGAGGTAGAGGGAAAAGAAAAGGCAAATGGAAATGTAACACTGACCTGCTAGTATCTGCTACCAGGAACCTCTGCCTTTACGCGACAGACACAGATCAGTAACAGAGATGCCCACAAGTGAGCTATTTAAACAGAATGACTATAGGAAAAATTCATGCTTCCTTACGTTTCATTAGGGGATCCTGTTTTGCTCCTTGGTTTCTTTAAAAAAACAACTAGTGCTGGCTGAAACCACCAGAAAAAACAAACTTTTCAGTGCAAAGGGGCTGACTGCCAAGATGCCACCCTGTCCTGTGCACACCAATGTGGTGTCCCCTCTGCTTCACAAGCGACCCACCGGGCACATGGCTGGCACTAGCACGAGCAGCCTCACCCAGGAAGCAGAGATTTGTTCTTAGAACAGTGTACGCAGCCCAAACAGAAAGCCCCTCCTCTTCCCACACCTCGTCACCAAAGCAGTCTGGATGCAATTTCCACTCAGCGCTCCCAACTGGGCAATAGGATGCAGCAATGCGGGCGGAGTGTGGGCAGGCGGGGGCTGCAGGCTCTTTCCATTGGCTGGGGCAATGGGGAGGATTCGGGCTGGCTGCTGGAGCCATTCACAGAGTTGGAGGCTGTTTTGAAAGGCCTCCTTCCAGCGCTCAGTGGTTGCAGCCAGCTGAGCTTTGGCTTTTAAGTTTCCTTTTGAAACAGTCTGCTGCCAGCTCTACCCCCTGCGCCCCAGGGCAGAGTTATGGATTTACAGCTGGCCTGTCCCCAGCTGCGTTTGCAAAGAAACTTTAGCCTTTGCTTTTACGCTTTATCTCGCTAGACAGGTTTGTGGGGCTGGCGTATGGGGTGTGCAGCCAGGCAACCGAGTGATGGGATCATGGCATTCACAAGTACAGGAGACAGCGAGAGAGCCACTCAGGGAAGTAGGAGAGGAAGGAGGTTGTGTTTTCTGGACTGAGCAGCAGGGATCCTGGTTTTCTTGGATTAAAAAAATTGCAAATTCCCTGATAAAAATGAAAGGCCGCTCTATATAAAAGGTATCAACTGAACACCATGTTTTACTGATACATTTACAGTTTTAAAGCAATTTGGAAACCTACCCGGGCCTCCATCACTATAATAAGATAAATTCTAGATAGCTATATTTTGGCATTTGATTTTGGGTTTTTCCATCATGGAAAATCAGAGCTCCTGCTGGGACCACTCTGTGGACCACTATGCCACATCCTGCTCACCCCAGCTCCAAGGAGCCCCTTGAAGTCTGGAACTCTGCCAGCCTGCAACGGGAATCCCGCAATTTCCCACATTTTTCTCCTTTAAAGGAGAAAATCTGCAATTTTCCATGTTTTTCCGTGATTGTTTGTGACCTTTCTATATATTCTTGCGACCCACTTTTGGGTCCCAACCCACGGGTTGAGAAATGCTGGGCTAGTCCAATCCCCTGCTCAATGCAGGACTATCCCCAACTAGATCATTCCAGCCAAGGCTTTTTTTGAGCTGGGTCTTAAAAACCGCCAAGGATAGAGAGCCTACAACAATTCTAGGTAACCTGTTACTAGGATGGTAAAACACTGCAAGACAATTCTTCCTAATATCTAACCTAAACTTCCCTTGCTGCAAATTGAGCTATTGCTCCTTATCTGTCATCTGCCACCATTGAGAACAGTCCAGCTGCATCCTCTTTGGACACCCCCCCGCCCCCCCACCTTTCAGATAGTTGAAGGCTGCTATTAACTGCCCCCTCGGTCATCTCTTTTCCAGACTAAATAAGCCCAGTTCTCTCATTCTTTCCTCAGAGGTCATGTCCCCCAGCCCTCTAACAGCTTTCATTGTCCTCCACTAGACTCTCTCCAATTTGACCACAGCCTTTCTGCAGTGGGAAGCCCAAAACTGGACACAAGACTTTATATGTGGCCTCAGTGCAGAACAGAGGTGAAGAATCACTTCTCAGTCTGCTGGCAGTACTCCTACTAATGCAGCCCAGGATGCTCTTAGCCTTCTTCACAACAACGACACACTGTTGGCTCATACTCAGTTTACTGCCCACTGTAACTCTCAGGTCCTTTTCTGGAGAGCTGCTTCTCAGCCAGTCGGTCCCCAGGCTGTACCAATGCATAGGATTTGTTTGTGATGCTGTGAATGAGGAGCAGTGGCTGGTCTGTTGTGGCAGGGAGAAGGCATGGCCGTATTGGGCTATTCTGCAACTTTCTGGGGAATGAATCTGTGCACTGAAAGCTCTGCTGCTTGCTGTGCACTGTGTCACCTTGCCCCAGGCTCGCCCCACCCCAGATGCTGGCATGAGGAAGGCGAGGCCCCACAGCAGGTGCTTCTCCCTGGGGCACAGAGTCAGGGTGGGGACTGACTGCATCTAAATCACAGGAGGAAATTGCAGGCCACTGAAAAGTGAGAGACTCATTCATTAGCTGGAGTCTTGACCAGCAGGAATTGCTGTCTGGCCTGTACATACCCCAACTCCACTTGAAGGAAACTCCAGCCAGGACTTTCTGTCCTTGCACAAACTTGGCAGGAATCTGAACTCTCCCTGGCTGTCCTGTCTCACCCAGAGCGGGCCTGCTGTTCTCGGACACCTCCCCTGTGTCTGCAGCTCAAATGCTCCAGTCACCAGCTGCTCCACAAAGCGCACACAAAACCCCTGGCACAAGTGGCACAGCAAGTCAGTCACAGGCACTGGAAGCACAGCTCAGGGGCCACCTTCTATCCCACTGATTAGGTGGGAAAGAGGATTTAGGCACCCAAGTGCAGTCCGAATCCACCCTGCCCAAACCCCTGAAAAACAGTTCATGAAAAAGATGGTGCGTCCTCCTCCTCACAGCTTTCTGTGCGTCTTAGTCTCAATGGTAAGATGACAGTGCATTACACAAGCAGATGCAGTCATGGGTCTTCAGGCCTTAAAGCAGGGTGGAACAGAATCACTGTGAAGTGTCTAAGTCCACTTAGATGACTAATAGGAATAGCATCTGGCCCCAGGAGTCCTGCCTGCCTGTCCCACTCCTCCCACTTGAACAGGTCCTGGCCATGGTAGAAAACAGCAGGGGTAGGAAACTTGAGCCATTTGACTCAGCTCTTAGCTTCCTTCCTGCTGGTCTAGAAGAAATCCCACAGGCCAGAAAGGGTCAGCCAAGCCTTTGAGATCCAAAAACTTGGCTGTCTTGCCAAGCCAGGAGGATGGATGAAGAGGTGAAAACCTCTGAGCTGGTGGGAAGCCCAGGCCTAGGGTATCTCAACTAGCAACTAAATAACCAACATCTTGTTCGGCACAGAGCTGCTGACAGGGCTGGCACTGGCTGCTCTATCAAGTCTTCAATCTAATATATGGGATCCTTGCATCCTGATCTGATGTGTTCACCACTCCCAGCACCTACCCCCATATGGCAACTTGCACATAGCACCCAGCCCAGGGTGCCACTCTGGGCAAGCAGGCTAGAGCCTAAGGAAGGGCAGCACATGCTCATAACTCAACCCAGTTAACCTGGGCGCTGCAGGAGCTCTAGCTCAGGAGGCCCTGGGCACAACTGTGGCTTTATGCGCTCCTTTAGGGGCTCTGTGGAGAGAGGAAGAAAGTGAAACAGCTACAAGATGCCAATAAATCTTACTGAGAGACAGGATCCTTTATATAAAAGGGACCATTGCAGAGTTAACTTAGGGGACCACCAGCCAAGTCTGAGCACTCAGAAGAGTCCAACTTGGGTGGGAGCAGCCAGAGTCCTAGCCAAGTTACTGCGACCTGCTGGTATCGCACTTCCCTGGGCATGTCGCTAGGACTCCAGGAAAACCACAAAACCTACAAAGCTTTCCCGCAAAGGCACTACACTCCTGCCTTGCTCTCGCCATCTCCAATCAAGGACATGCAAGTGACAGAACACCACAAAGCTCCAAGCAAGGCACTAGTGGGCCATTCGCCACCCGTCATCTTGATGCCTCCATGTTTACCTTTGCCCAGTGCCTCTGTGGCCTTACAAACCTTGCCTATTTAGGTATGCAAGCTTTTTGGGGCAGGGACTCTTTTCTATTATATGAATGTACAGCACCCTGCACGGCAGGTACTTAGACCTCTTTGTGCAACCACAAAACTTGCACTTGCCTTATAACAAAGAGAACAGCTATTTGTGTTATATGCACACCTAAGCACGTTCTCTTCTCCTTGAACAGGCGGCAAGCAGCATACTGCTTAGCAAAGTACCTGTGAAACATCAGTGCCCCAGGGCAGTGTCAGAAGCAGGGACTGAACCTGCAATCTTTGCAGCTTGACACTTGAGCCTCACCTACCTGAGCCAAAAGTGTGACATCTTAAAGCTTTGGCAACCTTGCCAGCCTCCATCATGTGACCCAAGCTCCACAAGAAAGGGAAGGAGCGTCACAGAGCAGGCAGGGCTGCTGCATGTTTCAGGACCTGCTGTCATGACAGCCATCTAAATGCTTAAGCAATACCTTGCCCTGGGCCCAACCAGCAACTCCCAGGGGTCAGTCACCAAAATGTGCATGAATCTGGTGTTCCTAGTTGCTGAGCAGCTGCTAAGAGGATGGGCTGAGGTTAAAGCTCCAAACTAGGAGGATCATTTTCCACCTGGCAGACTGTGAATAGTAGTTGAGAAGACTAAAACAGGGTAAACATCTGTACAGGGCCCTAGGGGTTTGCCTGACCACAAGTAAGGTGGCCCTGCTGGTTGTTTCTCCTCATGCAATAGCCAGTGAATAAATGTGGGGTGTCCTCTATGGGACAGGTCTCTCTGGCCAGTGAGTAGATACTTACTCTCTGCCCAAGACTCTCTTTATCAGGCTTTAAGTGTAGCTGCCGCCTATGGGTTGCACCCTCACAAGCTGGTACACATAATGCTCCAATGAATATGGAAGCTGAAGAAAAAGAGTTGAGGGCATGTTACAATGGAGACGTGTTGGAGAGCAAGTACCAAATGAGCCCATGGAATAAAACCATACTCTCATATGCTCATTTCTATCAACACACTCTAAATGCGCTTCTTCTAGAAAGTCACTATAGTTTCATAGTTTCACTATCATTTCACAGAGGAGGAAACAGAGGGACAGAAAGGGCAACTGGCTTGCCCAAGGTCACCAGCAGGTCTATGATGGAACTAGAATTAAAACCCAGCTCTCCCAAGGCCCTGGCCAGTGCACCATGCTGCCTCCCAATGGTATATTAATGAGCATGGCAGAAGCGGTCCAGACAGGAGTGGGTGGAGATCCAGGAGAGAGATGCACACGCTGTGCCCTGTGACTAAGTTAATTCTACTCGGTGCAGGCTCTTTACATCCTTCTGCTCCCCACAAGCTCCAGGGAGCCAGCATCCCATCCCTCACTGGTGGGCTCCCTGCAGCCACTCACCCTCTACTTCAGGGGTGGGCAATTATTTCAGGCGGAGGGCTGCTTACCAAATTTTGGCAAGCTGTTGAGGGCTGCATTTCCCTCTCCGGCACAGGGAGGCAGGAACAGCCCCATGGTCCCAGGCCCGAAGCCTCTGCTAGGCAGGGGTTTTTGGTTGGGGGGGCAAGGCTGGGCAGACCTTGCTGCTGGGTCCTGCCACCAGTTTCCTCTGGGCCCTACTGCCCCTGGCTCCTGTCATCTTTGACAGGCAACTAGGAACAAATAAATATTAATTTTCTAAATATTTTTTAGGGGCTCCATGGGCCAGATAGAATGACCTGGCGGGCCGGATCTGGCCTCTGGGCTGTATTTTGCCCATCCCTGCTCTACCTCATGCCAGGGCTGTGTCCCTTTCTTCTCTCCCTCATACCAGAGACCCCCATCTTTCCCTTAGGAAGAGTTCATGTTTCCTTTTCCTCTTCCCCCTGTACTATAGCAGGGGGTGGGGGAGCTGCTGGGTGAATGCGTCTCCTTTTTCTCCCCTCTGCATTAGAAGGGACAGGAATGCTAGGAAGAAGGGTGAAGCCTCCTATCTGTCCTGCAGGCTGAGCACAGCTCTGCAATATGGAGCCCTCCCCTGTCAGGTGCCTCTCACAAGGAAGAGCCAGGAGCAGCTTAAGTGTAAATGGCTTTTCCAGTTCTCCTACCCCCATCCAGATCCACACAGTTCTCCCCATTGGTGCCTAGAATAGTTCCCAAAACTGGAACAGTCTCTTTAATTGGTCATAGTGCAAAGCCACTATGTGCCAGACAGACCAAGAAATGCCATCAAACAGCATGTTGGGCCCTGCTGGGTTTGGCCAGGCCAGTGGCCAAGCTGGAGCACAGACATTTTTAGAACCCAGGAAATTGCTCAAGCCCAGCCTAAAAAAAAAACCCAAAAAATCCCACTGTCTAACCAGAAAGCAGCTCATGGAGCAGCAAAGCCACCATGATTTCAGGCAGCCCAGAAATAAATAGCAGCTGCTGTGCCAGCCTGGAAATCCAGGGAGAGGTGGCTGAGTACAGGACTGTTGTAACCCAGACCAGGCAAGTCCATGACACCAGCTCTGTCCTGCCTCCCTACCTGGCAGTTATGGCAAGTGCAGGAGAACGCACAAGCCAGATGTGTGACCAGCACAAGGGTGAGCAAATCTGTATAAGTCCATCAGGATGCCAGGCCAGGTGGGCATCCATGGCACAAGGGAAGTAATCACAGCTGCAGAAGCACCCATACAGGCAAGCACCCATACCACAGCAGTGCTGGCCATGGCAGCAGGCACCCCAGGCCACAAGCTCACAGGCACTGTGGGGAAAAGGCTTGCCCATTGGAGTTTAGATGGGCAATGGCCCATAAGGCAACATAAGAGCAGTGGGAGCCAGAGCTCCCAAAAGCTCCCTGCCCCAAATGGCTTGGGAAAGAGCCAAGACACCACTGCAGGAGATCAACCCCTTGCAAAAGCATATCTCAGGACCCACAACTGGGGCTTTGGTGCCAAGTAGTCATAAGCCACTTATGGTACTCAAAGCCCATGCCCAGGCACTTGGTGTCCCAGACTCGCCATTACAGTCACAGAGCCTGCCCCATGCTCCCCAACCACTCGGTGATGATGCTGCCAGACAGACTGGCTCCCGTGCTACTAACACTTAAAGACACATGGAGGCCATCATACAAGAATGCCCTTCCACTGGCCTGACTGACCCACTCCAAACTGGGACAGGACATTGCTCACTTTTCAGCCCTGCAGAGCCAACAGCTGCCATCTCTAAGCTTTGCACTAAGTGACTGTCCCCTCCAGTCAGAGTGCACAACAGACTTGTAGCCCAGCACAAAGGCCCAGACTGCCAGAGCAGGTACCAGCAGCACCATGGGAACATGTTCTCATGCTCAGATCCAACCATGGGTAGGGCCAGAGCATGTAGGCCAGCTGGCAACACAGCCCATCACCAGGGCCCATCTAGCTCACAGGTGGGTGCAGTTGGGTCCTCAATTCTTGGAAACTGCTTTGGCTGGTTGGCCAGCTGTTTGTGTACACAGCAGGGAAGTGGGAACCCACCACTGGGGATGAGCTAATCTTGGAGGAATCACACCTCCTTGAGTACTGTTGCTGGAAGGGATCTGTTGCATTCACACAAGACAGAATTGAAGCCCAAGGCTAGGTTGGCCTGCAGTACTCTTATTTGTGCACTCAGATCTGGTCAGAGCTACCTTACCCTGGACTTTAAAAGATCAGTCAGCCAAGGAATCTGCTGCAGGAGGAAGGGTGAAGTCACCTCTAGCAAGCTTCAGAGCCGCACCATTCAGAAAGGCAAACCTGATGCATACAGCCCCATGCCACCTCCTGCTGCAGGTATCTCCAGCACCAGCTGTACTACACAACACCCCAATACTGCCAGCAGCCATCTTCTCTGTTGGAAAGATGTTGCAGTCCTTATGGCAAGCTGCAGGACCGGAAGCGACTGGTGAGGGAACAGGTAGGAGCAAACAGGAGGGCTGCCCTGCCACAGCTGGAACCTGCTGCCACAAAAGATGTGCGAGGGCAGGAAGTCTGTCACTTCCCCAACGGAAGGGGGAAGAAGGAGTCTTCCTTTGCTGCCTCTGCGGCTGGTGGGACAGAAGAATAACCCCCAAATTTGCTGTCAGGGCCCTGCCCAGTGTCTGCAGGTTACCCCGCACCCCCCGTCCACTTCTTCCTAGACCTCAATCCTGAGGAGGTGCCCTCCACAGCCCCTATAGCAGAATGAAGAGGATGTCACTTCTCATATCCCTGAAGGGCTATCACTGCCCCTCCTTTGGTGCCCCAGTCCAGGGCAGTGCACATGTTGGAGGAGTAGTTCAGGCTGCTCTTGTCCACACACTGGTCAGCCACTGGGGAAAAGCAGAAGCAGGCTGGAGCCAATTCTTCAGATCCAAACACCTCCTCCAAGCCATGGGTGGAACAAGCCCTGGGTCCTTTTTGGGGAGCTGGATCTCCAGATCAGAGCTATCCTAGAGCTCCGGGGTTCAGGTAGGGGTACTAAGGGAAGCAAGTGCAGGCTGAAATCGGAGCCAAGTCCGGAGCCAGGCTCAGCTAAGACTCCAGTAGTTCCCTGCCACCACGATGCTGGGCTGGGTAACAGCAGTTTCCCACTGGTGACTGAAGAGCTTCCCACTATGCCCCAGTACTGTGTTAGTAAGCCACAGGCTCCGCTCTGCACCAATCCAGCCGCACAGGGAGACTGCAAAGAGCCCATGCAAGGCTGAGAAGCCAAACCTCAACCCCCACCCCCTTCCTCCTTTTCCCATCCCCTCTGGCAACAAAACCTCAAGCTGTGCTGGACCCAAGAACAACCTCAGAAGGTTTCTCCACCCAGCAATTGGAACCCGGCCTGGAAAGTCAGGGGCTGCAGAGTCATCACATTTTCCGTGAAGTAGCAAAAGCTGCCACAAGGAACAGGGGGATGGGACACGGGGAGCAGCCCATGGGTAATTTAAAGCAGGGCTGGCCAGAGCTGCAAGCCCTGCACTAGCAGCAGCTGAGATCCTGCAGGCTCTCAGGGTGGCTGCCTCCGGCTGAGGACCTGGCATGTTATCTTTCCTGTGCAGGGCTGGAATTGGGGTCCCCCATGCAGGGCAGCAAGGACTGAGGGCTGTGTAGGAGTGGGATATCTAGTGAGACACAGCAAGCCCCCCACAGGACCCTCTGTGCCTGCAAGGGGTGGACAGCCAGAGGTTCGTTCCAAATCGAGGGTGGGAAGACTTGATTCCTGCTGCTTCCTGCCCATCACACCCAGCAGCCTGGTGTCAGGTCTTGTTGGGGCTGGTTCAGAATGGACACAGCATGAATACTGGAGGAAGAGCCAGAAAGAGAAGTCAGGTCCGTCTCAGTCCACATAACCCAGCCAGCAGCCAGACAAGGCTTCACCTCCCGTGACTCCCCAGTCTCCTCTGAACCCCATTGCAAGATGTTTGCCCCCCATGCCAGCCACTGAGGGCACATGGGACAAGCTGGGCAGGGTGAATTCCCATCAAGGTATCTCCTGCCAGGGCTGGCTCTCAATGCCCAAAGCATAAGAGACTGGTTCTCTGGGCATTATCCAAGCAGAGGACTGGGCTACACCACCCTCTGAACACCATCAGGAGATCAAACCTAGTGCTTGAGGGCCAGAGCCAACACACGAGTCAGGAGGCAGACTCAGCTCTGTGCTGGGCCAGCACTGCTGCAGGCACAGAGCACAGGGGGCCATGTAGGCTGCCACTGCCCTTGCCCCTGCCACTATATCCTCTTTCCAGCAGTAATCCCCTCCCCTCTGTCCCCTAGTCCACCCCATACAAGCTCTCATCTGTTGATCTCCCCAAAGTGTGGAAGAGACAGAGCTGGGGATATTCTCCCAGGAAGCACCTGAGGTGCTAAATCAGCCTGGCACGCTCACTGAAGCTGCAGTGCAGGTGTCACATTGTGGTCACCTAATGTTAGGCCTATGACCCAGCAGGAAAGATGGTCCCCTGATAGGTCTCAGAGCATCCTCAGACCGAAGGCCAGTCCCAAGTATTGCAGAGGGCGGCTCTTATGCTCCAGCTTGGCACTGACCCAATTAGTCCCCTGTGCTGAGGCACCTTGTTTTCAGAGTTTGGTGCCATGCTTAGTAGCCAGCTGTATGCAGTCACCAAGCCTTGAACTACTACTTGAACAAATTGGATGCTTATCTTGCTGGGATCCTATGACCCCAGCTGACTTCCTGCCCTTTGGGCGGGGGGCTGTACTCAATGATCTTCCAAGGTCCCTTCCAGCCCTGATGTCTATGAAATCTATTAGGATCCCCTGGCAGAGGGAAAGAGGCATTTGTCCCCACAGCCTGTACAGCCCTAGGCCTCTCTCCTGGGAGACCAGAAGCAACAGCTGGTGGCCATAGACAAAATGCTCATGTTATGACCCTGTCAGATAATGCCTGGTAATACCTGCAAATTCTGCTAACACTCCAAACCATGATTTTGACCCTACAAATTGACCTACTATAACCAATCATAATACCTTGTGAATGAAGTAGACTTAGGGCCAGCATTGACAGTACTGTCTGCAAGCCTTGAAGGGTTTTCAATGGCAAAAAGAGAACTGGTTGTAAATCTATGCAAAAAAAAAAAAAAGTCCAGTGTGATGTTTTGTGCTTACAGATGTACTGAGGGCCTCATAATAACCATCCTTCAATGCCTGGAATGACTATGGTAATTGAAAGACCATGCAAACGACGTGGAAGTATGTTAAAACTAGAATGGTCATACTTTCTACAGCAAAGACTGGAGAAAAAAACCAAGCCAAACAAAACACTACTGAAATCCTGAACATTGAGCTGAATGGAAATCACAATTACTTCAGTCTGTAACCTCACACTAGTTTCACCTTAACAGATACACCAGGGATCACTCAGAATAAGCCTGGGGTGATCACTGGCAGCATAAAACAGCCACAGCATGCAACGGGGCTCCAGTGAGACCAATAAAGCCAGTAAAACAGCAGAAGCTTGGTTGGCTGCAGTCCCCAGCGTTGACCAATTGGTGCTGAGATCAAAGCTGCAGTAATTTCTATAGTGGTGCCATTCTGCTGACATTTCAACCTTTAAAAAAAGCAAACCGGAAAGGCTTTTCAGAATACCTTGACGGCACAGTCAAAACTATCAAAGCTCTGCCGGAGAGCAATGACCAATTCATAGGAGCTGTACAGAAATCTTCAAGAAAGATCCTACAAGGCTGCTGCATGAATAACATCCCATGCCTCACTCTGCAAACCACTGACCTATATAAAAACTACAGGCCTATACAAAACCACGGACCTATATGAAAACTACAGTATGAACTAGACCCCTTTCCCGCAAACACCATTGCTACAGGCAAGAAGTTCGTGTTAGCCACCACCAAAGAGTGCAGGAAATCCTAGCCGACTCCAACTGAGTCAACTAATATGACGCATAACAGTCAAAAGGCATGGGCAACAATATGTTAACTGAGCAACAACCCACGAAAGGTAGATCCACATCATGTTACCACTAACCAGATTGCTCACCAGATGATTCTCAGTGGAAAAAGAGCCCCCAAACCAAAAACAAACCACCAGAAAAATTCCCCAACTCAGACTGGAGAGGTACAAGTACCCCAAAGACCTGGGTTTTTACAAGCCCCTTCTTAATGACAGAGCTGAACACTGGTATTAATATAGTGGAGAGACTGGGAACACAGCTGGCCTTGATGATGTGCTTATGGAACAAATCAAGCAATTTGGACCCCAGACTCAAGTATGGTTCCTCTGCCTATACAACTCATGCACAGCTACTCAAAACATTTAAAAAATATGGCAACATGTTCAAATAGTGGCACTTCTAAAGCCAGGGAAAGATCCATATGACCTAAAGAGCTTCAGACTTCTCTCCCTGTTATGCTACACATACAAATTGTACAAATAACTAATACTGAAATGGTTGGTCCCATGCATGGATAAATACTCCAAACAGGGCAACTTTTGCCTGGAGGGGATGGAGGGAAACAAACTAATGAGCTAGCCTTTTATTCTAATTCAACATGAAGATGATTTTGAAAGAGGCCAAATGACCAGAGTGGTGTTCAACAACGTAACAGCTACCTATGATACAATTAACCACTGATGACTCTTCCACAGGAGCCTAGAAATGACCAAATATCTACACCTTACAAAGCCGATACTAACCCTGCTCAAAAACAGGCTTTTTTTGTCAAACTGAGTAGGAAGCAAAGCAGATTGGTGCAAGTGCGCTTCCTCGGGGGAGGATATTAATCTGTCGCCCCTCTGATACAGAACATGTATACAAATGAACAGACAACTGATTTTGAAACAAAATGTTTAATCTGTGCAGATAACCTATGCATAACGGCCAAAAACACTGGCTTTGACCATGTTGAAAAAAATCCCTAAATGAGGCACTAATCCACCTAACCTCGTGCTACATTCAAAACCCAATTATGTGCTGACCCAGAAAACACACAAGTATGTGCATTCCATCTGAAGAGCCGCGACGCCAACCACCAGCTCAACAATACATGGTCCAGGACCCCACTATCCCACTGTCCAAATCCAGCTTACCCTGGAGTCACCCTCACTCGAACCCTCTCATACAAAGAGCACGTCATGAAGACAAAGGCGAAGGTGAGAACTCAAAACAACTTTCTGTATAACCTCACCAACTCCAAATGGGAACTAGCTCCTCAACCATCCGAGCCACTGCTCTGGCTCTCAGCTTGTCCTCTGCTGAGTATGCCTGCCCTGTATGGGGGAGAGCCAGACACACCAAGCGCCTTGACCCCACTCTGAACGATACTCTGTGATGTACTGGCAGATACCTGGAGCCCACCAGCCTAAACGGTGTGTACCTGCTGGACGGCATCATTCTGCCTGACGTCGGAAGAGCAGTGACCAGCAGGACTGAATGATAGAGACAAACTGAAGATGCAAGACACCCGCTGTACAACCATCCTGCAGCACACAAATGTCTGAAGTCATGCAGGTGCTTCTTCACCAGCATCCAGAGACATGACTACAGATGTGGAATGAGGGGCTGAAGAAAATACCTGACAGCAGAGAAATGGACACTCCAGCCACCAGTTTCTTACACCAAGGGCTGACCAACCATGGCAAAGGTGGCAATGTCTCAACCACCTATGTACCAGAATTGGATGCTCTAAAGAGCTAATGAAGAAGTAGCACTATACCATTGGTTCAGCCACCCGTGACTGGCACAGAGCCTCAGACTATGCAACACCCGCTCCAATGCCCACCGCTTGAAGGCACATGTACAGCGAGAGACCTCACAAAGTACAATAAACTAGCGCAAGCATGTATAATGAAATGGTCAAATGTGGCGTAGATACTCAAGAAGCAGCAGCAAGGACAGCCAGGACTGGATGCTATTGACTTGGAAAAGGAAAACAGAAGCCACCCTTGAGGAAAAAGCTCTGGGCTTTGCTGAGCTGGATACGAACCAAACAGCTCTGCCTCTCCATGGGGACAGCAGCACTGAGTAGGACTGGGGCCATCACGTTTTCTGCTTCAGCACTAGATTGCTCACCAACTACATGTCTGAAAAGAGGGCATAACCACGTGCAGCTCTGCTTGGACCTTAAGAGGACCTGTCCCAGCTGGATGGAGGCAGCACAGTGCCGAGTCAGAGCTTCTGCTGCTGGGCTGGCAAGCCGAAGGCCAGCAAAGGGCTCCTCCCTCTCAAGCACCAACACCATGATGCTAGGGCTGGCTGGCAGCTCCAAGCCAAAGACAGCAGCTCTGCTCAGTCACCAGGATTCATTCACTTTCTTGTGTGCCTTTGCAGGGAAGATGGGTAAGGAGCCAGCTGATCTAGGGCTCCCTGTGGCCAAAGTGTGGACAGGCACCCTGCTGTGGCCGAATGCAGTGGGGAGGGGTGGCAGAACCAAGCTCTTCAGCACCAAAGGCCCAAGCCACCCCTCTCTGGGCCCAGGGGTTAATCCCTTTCCCTGTGCATTACTGGTTGATCCATTATGTGGCTGGTGCAGTATAGCTACCTACAGGACCAGCCACGAGCAGAGAAGACAGTTATGCTTGACAGCCGGAAACCAAGGTTTATATGCCCTTATCTCCACCTCGTGTAGTCATGCACGCCCCTAAACAGCCACAGCCGTGTCCTTTCAGGTGAGTGAGCAGCCTGTTCTCATCAGCTGCGGCTTAAGATGAACTCATTGCCCTCCTACTTGCCCAGAACTCTGCCCCATTGGCCTACTGCTATGCCACTATCTCCCAAGTACTGTAGTTACTTCCAACTCTGTAGCTCCTATCTGCAACTTCCCCTGGCTACTTACTGTTCCTGCAGCTAGCCCTTGCTCAGTTGCCTGCAACCAGTTGCAGGCCTTGCCTGCTGAACTTCTCTAAAGCACTGGCAGCACACTGGGGGTGCACATGCACCTTGAGCATGGCGGTGCACCCCCTTCAGCAGTCCGTGATCGCCACTGGCCACTGCCAGGCGGTGCTTGCCTCCTCCCCACCCCCACAACAGTGCCGCAGCCACCTGCAGGAGCACCCCACTTGCTGCCGCCACGCTCCCACCACCTGTGGGAGCTCGCTGTGCCCTCCCAGCTATCAGGAGCACATGGCATTCATGCTCTAAAGTCACAGGGTCACTTGACCTCTGTTCCACACCCATTTTACAGGAGAGGAAATGGAGGCAGAGGGACCAAACTGATAGTAGTCAGAAGCAGAAGCACAGTGTGCTGGGTCCCAGTCAGGTTCTCTAGCCACTGATCACTCCTGCCCTCCCTAGAGCAGGTAGGCAAGGAGAGGGCTCCCAGGCTGGGTGCTCCACCTTCTAGCCATACTCAGGGGCCTGCATCACAGACAGTGGTACAGCAAGATAGTAAGGGTTTGCCTCTGACCTGCAGGGATTGGCACTGGCACTTGTTTCACATTGGTATAAGTGCCAGATGAGGGCCCTAGTACAGGGAAGCCAACCCTGGCCACATGGGTCTAGCCCACTAAAA
>NW_017728934.1:5015767-5058981 GCF_001723895.1 Crocodylus porosus
CAGCACCTTAAAATTCAGCAGATTTCTGGAGACAAATCATAAAATAAACAGGGTGTGCACATGTAGGTCATAGGGCCAAAACCAGTGCTTCCTGTGGGAGGGGGGAAGTGAGCAGAGCACGCCAGACAGCACCCACTGACACTCAAACCGAGCGAGAGTGCCGGCAGCTACTGCCCAGCGATGCTCCACCCAGAGACGCACACAAAGGACACTGAGGAAAAAAGCCCCAGTGTCCCCAGGAACCTTCCCAGCCAGAGCCTCCCACCTGGTTAGCCAGATTAACCTCTTGGCTCTGGCCAAACTCACAACCAGGAGGTCCTGAGCCTTAGTGGGGCAATGGATGGGGTGTGCATAACAAAAAAAAGTGCAGGGAGAAGCACAGCCAGAACCTGAGGAGCAGGCTCCGGAGGAGGAGGTGCAGGGGCCGCAGCCTGGTGCACTCCAGGAACATGTGCGCCAGGGTCTCCCTCTGTCTGCAGAATGGGCACACATTGGGGGCCGCTTTGAAACATGCCAGGTACATGCCCATGGGGACAACTCTGTGTAGGAGCCGCCAGTCAAGGTCCCCGGTGGCTTGGGGGATCAGGGTGGAGTATAAACTTAGTCACTGGGGTCCATTGGCATCACCCCTGCCTAGGGTGTCCTGCCATTTGGTATCTTGGCAGGACATTAGGGCATAATGATGTACAGTGCAGTAGACAAGCGTGTAGAGCTGGTGCCAATGAGCTGTCGAGAAGCAGACCAGGCGTGTCCCCCAGCCGACTAAGATGACAAGGTAGGGAGTGCTCCAGGGTCCGCCGATTCCCTGGCCACATGGGACACAGCAGCCTGGCAGATCAAGGCCCTGGTGTGACCTGGGAGCAGCAATAATGCCTGAAGGTCAGAGCACACCCACCAAGACATCAAACAGGTCATGTCTGGGGGTCACCCAGCCCAGCATGACCCCTACAAACTCAGGCCAGCAGATGGAGGTGGAGGGTAGTTTGCAGCAGCTGACAGTTCCTGCCCCTCTTATGGCATCTCCCTGGAGGAGATGAAGGTATGGACCAGTGCCTGCCTGCACATCTCCCTTCCCCCGCAATCAGTACAGCTTCCTGTGACAAGAGACCAGCCAGGATTTTCTCTTCCTGTCCTGGAAGCAGCTGCCTAGGCAAGCACTCAGTTCACTAGCAGCAATAGGGTCATCCCCCACCCCACCAGACAGTGGCTCAGGAGCCCCTGGGTAAAGACCAAGTCCTCCCATGCCCCCTTCCTCATCACTAACCAGAGCTAGTAGGACTCCCAATGCCAACAGACACCAGAAACCTGTGATAGTGCCCACTGCTGCCAGCCTGCTCTGCAGCCAGGTCCTCAGAGTGGCACTGCCAGGGCTGTGCAAGTGGGCACCAAGGGGACATCGTGTCAACAGGCACCTGGGTTGTGCACATGGGGAACACAAAGCCTGGCAGCTCACCAAGCCATGCCCTCCTGAAAGCCAGAGTGAGACTCCGATCCTGCTGGGAATGCACTCAGGAGCAGGATGCCACACCAGCACAGCCCAGGCATATCTAGCCCAGGGTGGGGGGCTCTGTTACGGTGCTGTCCTTTCCAGGGCAGAGTTCAGAGCTGGCTCTGCAACACCCCCCACCCAAACCAGGGTTCAGGCAGGCCCCCAGGAGCTGCAGGGTCCTTGGTAGGGGCAGAGGACTATTACCTTTCCCACCTGGCACTCCCAAGGGTGCTCCAGAAGGGTCTGTCCCGGCAATGCGAGTGTGCACGGCGCTGGCAGCGCATGCTTCCTCCTGCTGGCTGCCTCACCAGGGATCAAGTCCCAGCTGGCCCTGGTGGAAGGCCCGTCTGGGCTTGCTCCAATCCTCTTCCTGTCACTGCAGGACACTGCGGAGGAGGAACTGGCAGGGTGGGGGTTGCTGCTGCTGCCTGGCAACCCCAGCGCTCTGCATCCCGGGAGGGAGGGACTGTGCCCATCTGCCTGCCTGTGGGCATCACTCCCACACCGGCAGGCTGAGCTTTCTTCTCCGCTCCTGCTGGCAGCATCCCCACCTACATCCACCTCCCACCTAGTGCCCTTGCCAGGCAGTGACCAGACAGGGACCTCCCTGGCACTCCAGGGATACCCCAATGGCCCTGCCTTGGAGCTTTGGGCCTCAGGGCAGGTGGGTGATACCACCCCCATTTCATAGGTGAGGCAGTGGAGACCTGGAGTGGGAAGACCACTCAAAGGCCACACAGGGAGGCACTGGCAGTCTCCCAGCTCCCCGTCCTGTGCTCTAGCCATGGTGATACTGGCTGCCTAAGGAAGAGCCACCTCTGGAAGGCAGCTGTCATGCTACCTAGTGACCACTCCAGCCCTGTCCCACCCCCTCTAATCTTAGGCCACTACCCTCTGCCAATTGGTCTGAGGGCTTGCACCTATATTTAAATGAAAGTAAGCCTTGGTGATAAGCAGGGCGGAGCAAAGCACCTATGCCACCAGTCTGCCCAGTCATTGCACCACAGGCTCAGCAAGGCTGTTCTCTCCGCCACTCAGGTCACCTACTCCGCTAGGCAGCCTTCTGCCCTACTTCACTACACTGGACCCCTGCACCACAGTTCACCTGCCCCAGACCAGCCAACTTTCAGGTCACTTACCCCTCTAAGCACTTAAACCCTCATTCTCACCTACCCCTGACAGGCTACCCTTCAAAGCACATACCCCTCTAAGCCCTTCTCCAGGTACTAGTCACCATTTCAGTACTACAGGCCACAGCCCAGGCTGGACACATCAGGTCCCCAAGTCCACAGCTCAAGGTGCCCGTTTGCAATTCAGCCGTTACCACTCTCTCCCTCTGCACTACAGCCCCAGCCCCAGCCCCAGCTCACTTCACTGGGCCCCTGGACCATAGCTCAGCATGCAGAGTACCCAACTGGCACCCTCTGTAACAGCACCCACCCTCAGACAACCTTTCATGGCTCCTATCTTGCCTTTAACCTACTCCACACAGAAGCAAAAAAAAACCCATATGGCCTAGCTCACTACATACAGCTTCCTGCAGAGCCCCTACACTCCCAGAGACCCAAACCAGACTGAATCTCCAGGGCCAGGCTCCTGGCTTATATGGCCCTTGACTCCTCCCCTTCCAGTCACCTGACCTGACTTGCTGGAAACAGGGCCCAGGTGTTACCTTTATCCACATCAGCAAGGAGGGCTGTCCCTCCCCAGCCTGCTCCCTGCAACACTGCTCTTTGTCCCTCAAGTAACAGGGGCTGGGGTCCCCTGTTACTCACCCCAGCCATCATTAGATGGCTCACCGCTAGGCCGCACAGCACACTCTGGGCCTGCTGCATTGGCTCCTCCAGTGCCAATACAGGGGCAGGGGTAGGAATGAGAGAGCCTGGGCCTGAGCACTCCCCCGACCTTCCTCCCTCCAAGGAGCCAGTACCACATCCCAGCTCCCTCCGTGCTCCTGGTGGATCTGTGGAAGGGGCAGGAGGAGAGGGCAGGCTGAGAAATAGGGCCTGGGCTGAGCACGGAAATGCTCTGGCCCATTCATGCTGACATGGAGCCTGCCCTAAAACCCTTAGTTCAAGTGCTGGTGACTCATACTACTCATAAGGCCCAGGGCTGAGGGATGCCTGGGCAAGTAGTTCGACTGTCTGCAGCCGGTGGCTCTAAGAATGACCTGAGGGACATCGCGCCCTGTTTCTTGGCTCTGATAGTGCCTAGCATCAGCTGCTTCAGAGGAAGGTATAAGAACCCTGGGATAGTAGTTGTGGGAGCCCCCCAAAAAGCACCCCTCCACAACCCCTGCCCCCTAAAAAGAGCCTGAAGCACAGAGTAGGAAAGCCCTAGCACATTGCTTATTCACATTGGCTCTAGGCAGCTCCAGAAGCCAGCATCATTCTGAATTATGCTGAACGCATGGCTTCAGTAGCCTTCTTGGTTGTGAGATCCACAGTCCAGCACATGCTGAGTAAGGAAAGATGTGCCTCAGGGAAAGGTTTCCTGTTCACATATACAGTGTGAGATGGGAATTCAAGGTGCCAAAGGCTTTGCTTTCTCCTGTCATTATGACTGTGCCCTCCCTACCAGCATGCACACACATACACATACACACACGTTTTTTCCTTCTCAAACGTTTCAAATAGCCCCAACTTTGGAGCATTTATTGGATGCTAAAAAGGAAAAAAATTAAACCAACTCGTCCTCTATGTGTATGAAGTGACCAAAAAAGAATCAACCCTCAACAAAATTAATTCTCATAGAAGCACAGACTCATAAAACAGTAGGGCTAGAAGGGACCCCTGGAGGTCATCTAGTCCAACCCCTGCCACAGGCAGGATCATCTGCATCCAAACCATCCCATACATATTATTGTCCTACCTGTTCCAAAAATTACACAACCCTGTCATACAACTATAAGGTATAGCACCCTAATTTGCCACAGGGAAAGCAGAGGGACAATAGTTGTGAGAGTCTTGCTGTTGCAAGGTTGTTAAAAGGTACTTGCAAGATGCAAGGAGGAGGGTCCAGTTATGTTCAGCAGCAAAACTGAGCAGAAAAAGGGAAAGCAGAAATAGCAAGTGTTGGCAGTGCCTCTGTTCCCTGTTGGCAGTACCTCTGTGTCTGAACACCCTCAGAGAGTGAAGGCTTTAATCCAGGATGAAACAAAGTCAAATACTTGCCAGAAAACAGTTCTGCCTCTCTGAGGCACAGGACATGGAGCAGAGCAGCCTGTGGTCTGCCCCACCTGTCACACAGAAAGTTTTGTTTTCAGTGAAATCCCCATTTCTCTGAAGGGTGAACCTTGACCCGGCTCTCCTGCAGGCTGCTCTGTGCCCCGCTGCAACGGGAAGTGGTAGGCAGAGGCCAGCGTGGGTGGATTCTCTTCCTCCCTGCTCATCTCCGTAGGTCCTTGATGTTTCTGCTGCAAGAGAGAATTTAGGAGAGGGCACGGCTGGGTCCCATTGCTGACCCGACGCTTCCCCAGGTCAGCCTGGCTCCCACTAGATCTACATCCAGAGCAGGTCTCCTACTGCCAGGCTTGCACACCCATTTTGAGACCTAAGAGTACCACAGGCTCTGCAAGGACAACATCTAGCTCAGTGCCCCCAGTGCACTGAATCCTTTGCAAATTCAGCCCTGCATGGGTGCCAGACTTTTTCCGAATGGTCAGGCAGGTGGTGCAAACTAGATCCAGGAGCTGAGGTTGGCAGCTCTCTGCAACCCCTGTACCTGGCTATTCCAGAAGGGCCCCTAAGGGCCCCATTCTGCTCTGGGTAACACTGGCATGGACTCCAAGCCATGGCACAGCTGACACAGAGAGCACCAATCCTTCCCCAGGCAGAGTCTGCCAGCAGCACTCAAAGCTTAAACACAACAGGAGTCAAGACCTCTTCCCCTAGCCCAACCTCTGCTCCTTTCCAAAGCCAGTCCCAGAGAAGCTTACCTCACCATAGTCTTCTCAGGACACACAGTGCCTCTGTCCCTTGGAAAAATCTGCACCTCCCTGGGGCTGCTGTTCAGACTGATCTGAGCTCCATGGAGAACGCCCAGCTCCTGGCATGGTCTCCCGGCACAACTGTACGGAGTTACTGGACCCACCAGCTCACGTCAACTCGTTCTGGGCCTGTGTGGTTAATTTATCTCCCTGCAGCTGTGCATCACATAATACACAGCCAGTCTGGGGGGCTGAGCTGTCCTAGCCTAGTGTCAGGCTTCCAGCTCCAGAGCCACGACATGTCCTAATCCTTGTAGCCATGCTAGACCTAATTCTTGTCCTCTCCGGTATGGTGCAAATCCAGAGGGACTTCCCTGCCTACATTAAGCAAGGCTGGCAAAGGGAGTGGAGGCCCAGGCCCTGATGCTGCTCATACTTTAGATTTCTCTGGCTCATGGGTTTTCCAGCAGGTCCCTGCAGACATCCTGCCCTTGCAGTCTGTGTCTGCTCTGGCAAGGGGCTGAGTTAAGGGTGCTCAGGACCCTGAACCAAACAGGAGTGATGGCAGGGGGATGAAGAAGGAGAGAGAGCAGAATAGAGGGGACAGCTTGGCAGACAGCACATCTGTCTGGACACACTACCTGCAGCCCCTGCTTTCACACAGGGCTCCCTGCTGGGACCAGTCCTTCCCACTGTCTATCCTCCTCCTGAAGAACTACCATGTGCTGTGGGTGCAGGTACATCTGGCTCAGGATCACAGAGTACAGCACCAGGCAGCCCCAGGGAGCAAGGATTGGGGCCTGACCCAGTCTGTGGGGGAAATAGCCCTAGTTCAGCCCAGTGTTATTAGGTCTCTGTGGCCACGAGGCCTGTTTGCATAGTTGGGGCTGGGTGAATGCAGCTGGGCTTGGGATGGAGGGCATGGAAAACCACTGGCTACTGCTCCCCTGAGAAGGGGGAAAAGGCAACAGGCTGGGTGTCTCCAGAGCTCCTGAGTGGGAGACCCACCCCCATTCCCACAGCTATAGGTTACATGCAGCACCAGACTGGTGGGGGCAGAGCCTGGAACTGCCCTCTGGGCATCCCTCACCCCAGCAGGTGCAGGAAACCCCTGATCTATTCAACTAGCTGCTCAGCACTCACTGCTGGATCTCAGGCACTGCAAATTCTCTATACACCTAGGGGCAGGGGAGAGGAGGGGAGGTCTGAGCTTGCACCATGGTGTCCCAAGCCCCATGATGATAGATCCTCATGGATGATAGATCCATTAATAGTGATTAAACAGGTAAAAATCTCTCCTCTGGCACCTCAACAGTAGACGCAAGGGACGGTACAACATGGGACAGATAACTCTAGATGTATCCCGTTCAAAGGCTCTTCCTCTAAAGCAGGCGTGTTCAGTCACTGCCCTGCAGGCCAGATCTAGTGCCATGTCATCTGGCTTGCATGGTTGCCTAGACATCTGTGGGGAGCCACAAAGGTTGTGGACCAGTAAACTAGATTAGGCACACAGGACTGGCCACCAGAACCTGATCCTGGCTGGGCAAGGGCAACATGGGGCCCCAGGAGCTGGATCATGGCTGGGCAGAGGTGGCACAGGACCTCCAGAGTCAGATCCCAGCCAAGAGAAGGTGCTGCAGGGGCCCCAGGAGCTGATCCTGACATGGGGATGTGTGGCAGAGGGCCCTATCTGGCCCACAACTAGCCCCACACCACCCATCTGGCCCATGGGGCCAAAACTGGCAGCACCACTGTCCTAAATCATCCACTCCTGCTGTCAGAGACAGGATGCTGGGCTAGATGCACCATTGGTTTGACCCAGTGCAGCACTTCTTACTTTCTATGAACGGGGCTATCCTTACCCAGTGGCCACTTCACTCTGCTGGCCACAGCTCAGGATACTTGAAGCCCGGTGCACAGGATCAGGAAAACAGAGTCTTTCCCTGCTGAACGTCAGTAGCATAAATCAGCTGCTGGGATTGGGTGGAAGGGGGCTTGTAGGGAGAGCACTAGCTCAGTGGGATGGGTCAGGTTTGCTATGTCTTCTTAGACAAGTCCATTAGACCTGGATCCTCACAGGAATGAGACTCAGGTGCCTCAGGCCACCCCAGGACATATGAGAATTCCCCTCCAGTGCTGGGGGCACAAGGCTAGACGTGCTCAGTTATTACCATGGAGAGATGCAGCCAGCCTCCAGGCCCCTTTCTAGTCCTAACTGTCCCCAGGGAGCCCATACTGGTGCTCTGCTCTGTTTATCTGTCCCCTGGGAGGGGCTGTGGGGTGCAGGTTGGCTCCAAGGGCCCAGGTGGGCATTTCTGAAGGGGGTGATGGGGAGCAGCTGGCTTCGGTCTGTGCTTGGCTGGGCGAAAAGCAGCATGTCCTAAGTGGCCTGTATTTTGACTGCCTTTGGTTAGGATGTTTCCTGTTTTTCAAGCAGCTCTTCCAGCCCTTTCGAGTTGGAGAGTGTGTCCCGGAGAAGCATGATCCGTGAGTGAAAGCCAGTGCTGCTCTGTGGGCTGGGTGCAGCCTTGGCCTCCTGTCTCAGGGGGTCCTACTGGTCCAAGAGGAAGAAAAGCTCATGTGGCTCCAGGCACCATCCCTCTCCCAGGGCCAGTGGGGTGTGAGGATGGTGGGGTTCAGAGGGGGAAAAGACAATCCTGCCTTTCTCCAGGATTTCTACTCTAATAAATGTCTGCGTGATCTGGCCAACTGCCCCTCTCAGCTGTGAAGGAGGCTTCTGCTGGGACCAGGCTGCATCACATAGGGCAGGGGTCACAGCAGCACCACGCCTATGCCCCAGGGGCAGATTCTCCCTATCACTACCCCCCTGCCACCATGTTCCCCCCTCTGACCCTCCCTGCAGCTGCTCTGTTGATCACAATATCTCGTTGCCCTATTTTCTCCCATGGGAGGATGCTGATGTGGCATGTGGTCAAACCTAGTTGCCCCTAGGGGCACAGGCACCCACACCTCTCAGGGCACAAAGACCAGGGGCGCTGGGCAGGCACCTCTCCCATTCAGAAGTGGGGAACTGGAGGAGGGCAATTTGCTGGGGAACTGATGTCACCTAGTGGTACCTTTGTGCTTGCACTGCACTCCAAGGCTGCTGATCCACAGCTCTGCCTGCCATCCAGTGCTTTCATGCTGCACAGAGGCAGGACAGAGCATAGCTTGGTCCCTAGGGCATCTTTCCCTAGCACCCCCACTGCCAGGTACTGACTGCCCCATTCTGACTGTGGGGCTCTGGAAGGAGGGACTCTCACAGGCTCCACTTCCATCCAAGGCACATCTCGCAAGCAAAGCCTTGCATGGCCAAATGGTCTTCTTTAAAACACTGGATTTTTTCACAGGTGGTACAAGGGCCAGCCTCTCCCCCCATTCTCTCTGCCCCCTGCCAGCCCCGGGGGAAATTGTCTGCCGCCAGCCCTGCTTGTCCTCTGCAGCATCTGCCCTTGGGTGACTCAGTTTGTCATTTCCTGATTACATGGCAGAAGAGCCTGGTCAGGGCTGCAGGGTCCGGTGCTGTGCAGACACGGTGCAGGGCCTGGGCTCCAAGGGCTGGAGGTGCCATGTGTGCAGCCCACTCTGGGACATCTCTGTTCCCTCTCCTGGCCAGAGGGAGCAACCAAAAAGGGGCAGGAAAAAACAAGTGGGATATGGTATTCCCTGAACAATACGGTTGTGTGAAGCTTCGGACCGTGCTTCGGATCCAGAGAAGCCTCAGATGCTTTGGCATCCGAAGCAGCATGTCCAATTCGAAGTTTTGTCAGGCTTTCCAAAGCAGTTCAGAGCCGCCTCGGCGATCCGGCCACAGGGTATAATGGTGAATCAATTAAATATCCATAACTTTCTTGTTTTTTGTCTGATTTGGATGGAACTTGCAGGTGTGGTAGCCTCTGCTGAGAGCATGAAGACTGCCAAGTTTCAAGAAGATCGGTGCAGGGATTAGGAGGAACTGCACCCCAGATTCTTGAAAGCAAAACTCATGTCACATCTGTGTTACAACACGGGGTGGGGTGGGGGGTGAAAACTGCAGGGTGGCCACAAAGCCTGCCAAGTTTCAAGAAGATCAGTGCAGGGTTTGGGGGGGAACTGCACCTCAAGCTGCCGACAGGCAAAAATTGTGACATAGATGACCGTGTGTGTGTTAAGGCTCAGCGGACTGAAAACTGCAGGATTGGTGGCCCCCCATGAGGCCACAAAGCCTGCAAGCTGTCAAGGAGATAGGTGCAGGGGGAGTCTGGGCCAGGAGTGCTGGAGGTGTCTCTACTTTGCACACATGCAGCAGCCAGGCACTGCTGTTAGTCTGGCCTGAGCAAGCCTTACTACCGGTGAAGGAGACAGAGGACCAGAAGCTGTCTGTCACAGGCAAAGCACCTCAGACAGCACCCGAGCTGGCTGGATTCCTGCCCAGGCTCCCTGCAGTATAGATCTCACCAGGGATAAACCCCTTCTAGCCACAAGGGAGCCTTTCCTTTGGATTCCCCAAACTGCACTTATGGTGCAGCACATCCCTGCTGTCAGACAGAAAAGAGCCAGGCAGTGCCAGGGATGGCCACCCTGCACTTACCCAGACACTGAGATTCATGCAGCAGAAAAGCAATCAAAGCCAAGCTGTGAGGACTTGCAGACAGCTCGAGCTCACTCTGAGCTTTGCCTGCAAGCACCTCCCAGCCTGGGGCAAGACGATCCATTGGGGTGCAGGAAGAAAATATTTGAACTTCTATTTATATTTATTTTTTATCTAAAAAAATAAGAAAGAAATTAAGCTTTACTAAAATTTAATATACGGATTGACACTGGCGCCCTCACTCGGTCTGTATGTCAGACAGTCGTGTGTCATGCGAGGTATCCTGAGGGAAGAGTGGGAGCTCAGCAACGCAGAGGGGTTGACACTGGCGCCCTCACTCATATATTGGGGATGTGTGCTCAAAATTTTTTTACAATCAAAAAAGTTTGGAGACCACTGGTCTAGGGGACACTGGGCACTATAGCTTCTAGGCTACTGGGACTTTTCTGACTTGGCACTCCTCAATTAAAAATGCCCAAACTCATCCCTAGGCCAGGGCCTTTTAACCCTTATAGCCACCCCTCAGCTAGTTGAGGGTGAGGGTATGCAGCTGGAGCACCACCTCAGATGAGGCTTCGATAGAGGTTAGAACCTCAAGGCTTCCTGTGGAAAACATTGCACATGATCATGTTACACCAGATCCTATCAGAAAGCCACCAGTGAGGGGGCAAAGGGAGGGTGTCCAGGCCACTCCTGCTGACTTCGAGCTGAGATATTATGTTGCAGGGGTTTTAAAAACACAGACATGCAGCAGGGAAAGGCCTCTACAAACACACAGGGAGGAAAGTCTGAGCCACTGGGGGTCTTGGGGATGAGCTGCAGACAGTGTGGGTGGTGAAGCCAGTACTCACAGATCAGGACATGTGGAGTTAGGCTCCTGTAACCCCACTGCTAGCCCTGACCTAGCTCCCGTGCTGCCTGCGGTCAGGCACTGCTCTCAGCACAGGCCAACCTAGCTTCTTAGCACTCTTCCCCTCCCCATACGGGAAGACCAGGAGCAGCTCTGCCAGCTTGGGGCTACTGCACAGGAGCTGATCAGCCTCAGGCCAGTGGGGCCTCTCTCTTGCAGATATACCTGACCCCTCTGCAATGATCAGTGATGACAGTAGCAAGGCGTGGGTGCTGCTACTACACCCAGGCTCAGACCCTGCATGGAAACACAGCTGTGGATTCAGCTGGGCATCTGAGAGTGGATTCCTCCTCAAGCCTGATGCTTCCCTATGTTGCTGTGGTGTCAATCAGAGAAACCCCATCACTGCATGATACTGGTGTAAGTGAGAAGCACCCAGCACCCTGCCCCATCCATCATCCCCTGAGCCAGCAGTGCTCCACACAACCTGCCACCGCTGCAGCTGCTCAGCCTCTGGCCTAGGCATGCTCCCACAGGACTGCCCGACTCTGTTGGGGCCATGTGCGAGAGCAGTGCCTGCAGGCTGCCTGCCCACGCTGCCCTCCCAGCAGTCACGCTGCACCCCAGCCCCTTCTCATGCAGGCAGGCAGCTGTAGGAAATGCAGCAGCCGTGGGGAACCCTGTGGGCTAGTGCAGATGGGACCAGCTGAGTCACTCTAGTAAATGACAGCGTCAGAGGGTCCCCGGGGGCTGGGCACGTTCCCATGCTGGCTGGGGCCCTCTGGGGAGCCTACTCCAAGCCAGCTGCTCTCTGAACAGCTGCTGCTGTGGGGTAGCACCCAGGCTGGGAGACTATCACTGAGCCCATATGACAGAGGGCCCTGAACTTGGTACTGCCAGTGAACAGCAGCAGGAGGCAGTTGCAAAGTGGCTTGGGCTCCGCACAGCAGCTGTGCACTCTCCCTGATGCCTGTGCCAGGCAAGCTGCACCCCCATGCCACAACCTGCATGGCACTGTGAACACTGGGCATCTCCACAGCACCGTGCACCCCCAGCTACAGCCTCCTGGGCTGGTGGCTGTGTGCAGCTCACCCTGCAGGGGACAGTGGCCACAGCAGATGCCACAGCCAATGTGAAATGGAGAGAGCGGCACCCTCACGTATGGCCCACAGCTCTGTGGCAGCCTGTAGGCATAGCCTGCTTTCTGTGCCCATTGCCAGAAAAGAGCAGACTGGGCAGGTCTGGAAGGCCTGGGCTGGGGGCATCCTTTGGAAAGGAGCATCTTGAAATAAGAACTTCAAATATAAAATGTAGCCAGGAAAGAAGTAGAGGCTCAGCTGTGCGGCTGTCACTGGGGTGGCAGCAAGGGCTGGGATCAGGACAGAGCTAGAGAAGAAGAAGAGACTAAAGAGGGATTGGTTTAGACACCTGCTGTGGAGAGGAGCCTGGGCCTGGCAGAAACCTTCTGGGTCCAGTCCTCACCAGGCCCTTCTCTAATCCCAGCCCAGGCTCACCTTTTACCAGCACTTCCATAAGCTGATCTCACTCCAGTTTACAAAGCAGTTCAGTTTTTTTGTCCCCACTTCTCTCATTCCAGCCCTGAACTTCTCATTTCTAGCCTACATATATTCATGGCCAGGGTATGAAAAGGGAGTTGAACACAAAGGGCTGAGGGAGCGACTGCACACGTAGTCCCAGTAGGAAAAGCCCGGGCCTTTCCAGCCCCAGTCGTGATTCATACAGAACAAGGCAGGGAGATTTGCAGTCAATTCTCAGGCCCTTGAGAAGGTGCAGAGAAATTCAGCTGACTCAAAAAATGCGCTTGCTCAGCACTTTGAAGCTGGTCCCCAGTTGCACTTTACACAGCGTTGCAGTCACTGATGTCTGGTTGGTTTATTATTTAGTACTCATGCCATTGCATCATGAAAAACATATCACAAAGCCAAGGCCTTGAGCCAAATGCGATCCGGACACCTGCACACGTTTTTCACGATAATGTCCTCACCTCAGAGTAGGAGCATGGCCCCGCGAAGCTAAGGTCCCTGAGTGCTACCGCTGGCTATTGATAGTTCCCAGAAAGGTACTCCTCCTCAACACAGGTTTCTACCCCACGCTCAGGGGCTGTGCCAGACACAGAAAGTAGATATCACTTGAGGCAGGTACTAGCCAGTAGCCTCTGGCCTTGTCATGATGAGGAACCTGTGTCCAACAAGGCTTATTCCGTACATCTAAACATGCTGTTCAAAAGGCAGTTGAGATCATTCTCCCCTTTTACAGATGGGGACACTGAGGCACAAGTGAGGAAGTCGCTTGCTCAAGGTCACTCCTTAGGCCAATGGGAGAACCCAGAGCATCTCCTGTACATCTAGAATAGGATCTCACAATTGATATAAATGCCTGAAATGGCAGTCACACAGCTGGGCAACTGCCCTTTGGGCACATAAACTGAAGCAGGAATTTGTCCTTGGTGCCCACAAGCTAGAGTTCACCTCTCACATGCAATTGCCATGTTTTCTGTTTAACCACTGCTGCATTTCATCAGTGGGGACTGAACACACCAGGGAACCCAGCAGCATGGGCCAGGCTTCAAACATATGACCTAAAGCGGTTACTCTCTTTAACAAGTCACTCTCTTTTCTCAAGCATTTAAATACAGCCAGATGCAAAATCCTACATCCAGGTCCAAAAACAATGCAGATCATACTTCCAGGGAGGTGCAGCTGGATACAGGAAAGCAGTGATAAAGCAGTGATTGCACAAAGGACTCGCCGGTGCTGTTAGAAATCAATTGATCATGAGCGCCCAGCCAGATGCTGAGGCTAGCAGTGATCCTGTGAGCTTCGGCTGTGTAAGTAGAAGTATACCTGGAGGAGTAGGGAAGTGGTATTACCTCTGTACATGGATGGAAGAGGGTTGTTTATCCTGCTGCCTTCTGGAGGAAGGCTAACTACGTTAGTAATCGTTCAGGTACTTTTGTTTCTCACACCACAAGCCTCAGCTTTCAGCAAAGCAAACTAGCTAACCCAAAATACTTTGTCCTCCCTGGAGATTAGAAGATACACTTTCACTCTGGCTTCTCTTCACAGCAAACTATTGCACTGCTATAGGCTGGGGACCAACTGGCTAAGCAGAAGCTCTGCAGAAAAGGACCTGGGAGTTACAGTGGACAGTAAGCTGAATATGAGCCCATAGTGTGTCCTTGTTGCCAAGAAGGCTAACAGCATACCGGGCTGCATTAGTAGGAGCGTTGCCAGCCTATCAAAGTGATTTTTCCCTTCTATTTAGTGCTGGTGAGGCCACATCTGGACTCCTGTGTCCAGTTTTGGGCCCCCCCCCATAGAAAGGAAGTGGACAAATTGGAGAGTCCAGGCGGGGGAAATGAAAATGGTTAGAGGGCTGGGGCACATGACTTCTGAGGAGAGTCTGAGGCAAATGGGTTTATTTAGGCTGGAGAAGAGAAGACTGAGCTGAAGGATGCTATTACATCCCCTCTATCTGAAGAGGGTTCAAAAAAAGATGGAGCTGGACTGTTCTCTGTGGTGGCAGATGACAAAATAAGGAGCAGTGGTCTCAAGTTGCAGCAAGGGAAATTTATGTTAGATATAGGGAGAACTTTCTCATGAGGAGGGTAGTAAAGCATTAGAACATGTTATCCAGCGAGGTTGTGGACTCTCCATCCTTGGAGGTTTTTAAGACCCAGTTAGATAAAATCTTAGCTGGGATGACCTTGTTGGGGATGGTCTTGCTAAGCAGGGGGTTGGACTAGATGATCTCCTGAGATCTCTTCCAACCCCAATTTTCTATGATTTTATTATGCTAGTCACTCAGTTCTCTTTTCTGGAAACTTTTAGAGTAGGACACTCCCTGATCCACACAGTGCCCCACAGCTGAATGACCTTAACAGGGCTGGCTACCCCTTCTTAAGGGAAACAGACCACCTTAAGAGAGACAATCAATACAATGGCATTGGTGAGAACGTGCATGGGATACTGCATCCAGTCCTAGTATCTGCACTTAAGAAGGATGCTTTAAAAAGTGAGAAGGGTTTAGGAAGAGGCCAAGGGAATGGTTCAATGTCTGGAAACTCTGCCTTCAAGTGAAACTCTTCTGAAGCTCAAACAATTTAGTTTGTCTAAGAAAAGCAGCCATGGTTCCTGGGTCACAGTATCCAAGTGTGTGCTACCACTAGAAGTCTCTTACACCTACCAAGAATAGAAATGACTCAAATGGGGAACTAGAACACAATAAGAACTCAACCAGAACTAGACACAATCAGACTGGGAATAAGGTGTACATTTTGCCAGGGGTCGTGGAGATTAGCACAACTGACCTGGGGAATGTGGGTTCACTTTGGTTTGAGAAGACTAATCTTCGTCACAGCAATTTCCCACTCCCAAGTCCCACATGTACTGCAAAAGTCCCTGAGTGATGCTCTCTGGCCAGCTCTGCTTCAGTGGCCATGGTCATAGGATCCAATTCTCTATGCAGATTAGAGGGGACACAGTGCACTCTCCCAACATCTTACACATGGCAACATATGATCATTTCCTATAGGGACTAAAAAAGCTGGCTCACGTGGAGTTGTGCGCCATTTTCGGTAGGAACAAGGATGATTCAGAGTCTCTTTTACCTAGCTCCACCTCCACCCAACAGGGCTTCTTCTCCCTCGGTAGGGGAGGGCCTCTCGGTGGCTTTTTTTCCCCTTCATTTCCTTGGTTGTTTCACCCACCACTCTCTGTGGTTGAAGACGAGGGGAGGAGCTGTGTGTTCTGCATGAAGAAGCTGATCCCAGACCAGATAAATGCTGGAACAGCCATGTCATTTCATACAAGGTTTCTGTGCGTGGGCGCAGGGCCTATCGCAGCAGAAATGGAAGTGAATGGTTTCTAATGGCTTCCTCTCTCGCTCGCTCTCTTTCTCCCTCTCAACCTTGTCAATTTCACTTCCTGTTATTGATACCCACTCCTGCTCGGTAAGGGGGAGGTCACTGCGCTTCAAAATGTCAAGAAGAGAGATCTGTGCAAAAGGACAAGTCCCAGGGGCTGTAGGAATCAGCTCGGGGCATGTGACAGTTGCGACCATACAACGCTCAAGGCCCTTTGGCATATTTTTCCAGGACTTAGCCTGCACCCAGCCTTGGAGCCAGGCTTTCTGCAGAGCTCAGCACCACCCATGCCAAGCAGATCTGGATGCCTGCCCACTCATCTGGGGTCTCACTATGATCTGAGCTCTTCTGAAAACCCTGGCCCAGCTTTTTACCACTGGAGGATTTCATCTGTTTTTGACTCAGTGGCTGCAATTCTCAAGCCTCTACTAAGGGTCTTTCCCTCTGCCCACTCCCTTGCCTCCTTTCCTTTTCAAAATGCTTCCTAAAAGGCTGCAGCAACCAAAGACCTGATCCTGGGAAGATGATGACAATGACAATAACCACAACTGAGGATGCCTCTGTGACCCTCAAGGAGACTCAAGTCCTGCTTTGATTGCCACAGGATATCAGTCCCAAAGGAATTCTCTCTTCTCCCACTCCCCTGTCACTGGCTTCCCAGGTGCCAGCACAAGACCTGACTGGCTGATAAAATAGCTGATAGTAAGTATCACAAGAGCAGCTGCTAAATTTTATGTGGGACTCTGGTGCTACTTGTACTTTCTGCATTGCAGAAGCCATGAGAGCTCTGAAAGCAGTGCATGAGGGCAGCCTGGCCATGTGGGATGTCTCTGGTTAGGAACAAGGTTCCCTCTAAGGTGCACATGTGCACAGCCATGCACAAGTAGACGTGTGGCCATGCACAGCCTTTTCAAGGCCACACACCAGCCCCTGGCCCCCGGCTCCCAGCTCCAGCCCCCAGCTCGGTAACAGGGGGGCCTCTCAGAGCCGATTTCCCTGTGGCCCACCCACCTTCTCGCCCACCATGCCTTGTTGGTAATTGATTACTTGTTAATAAAGCTGCCCATTTCTTGCCCTGATGCCAGGGGGTGCCATCTGTGGCTCCGTTCCTCCCCTACACCGCAGCCCAAGGCTCGCAGATGGCATCCAGATGTTCTCACAATCACCAGCCCCACTCTGGGCCCCATAATCCTAGTGCTGAACCCCTCTACGATCCCTCCATTCCAGCAGCCTAATCCGCCTTCATCCTGGGCAGCATCGCTCCCTAAACTGCTTCCCCTTCGGGTGTGGTCCCCCTAGGACCTTGGGCTACTATGGCCCACCTCCAGGCCAGCTGGAACCCCAGGCGCACAGCTCTTGGGCGTTCCTCACAGTGGGCCCCTGGCCCTTCGACCCTTCCAGTCCTGGCCCCAGCATGGGCCAGTCAGGGGAAGTCCAGACAGGTGTCACTCACTTTTTCTGGGGGTCCACCCTCCAAACCCTCCAACAAGGGGTATCCCACCCAGTTGCAGGGGCTAGGGGTTAAGGCACCCCAACCCACCTTTCACCAGGGTAGTAACTGGCCTGGAATTTCCTGGAGGCTCCCACGCCACTGGGAGTCCCACCAGGCCACCCACTCCTGGCAGGGTGCAGTTTTAGGTCATGCCCAGGACCAGAAGCCTCCTGACCACACCCTACAGCTCCTCCCTTACCTCCAGATGATACTAGCAGCCCTACGGCCAAGCAATGTTATTACCTGGCCTCCAGCAGCAAAACTACCCTGTTTATATGGGCAGCCCTCGGTTCAAAATGGCTGCCCTCATCAGGCACCTGGCAGCTGCCAGCTCCAGGCCCTTAAAGTGGCTGGCACCCGCAGTGCCCTGCCACAGGCCCCCAGCCCCCTTCGGTAAGTGGCCCCTGCCGGACTGAGGCAGCGTGCTCACGGACCGCTGCTCCTTAGAGGGAACATTGGTTAGGAAGTATGGTTATTTGAACAACTTCTTCATGGCACAACAGTGAGCATCTTGGAAGACCTGGCCCTTGTATTGGTACCTCCATGGGATTGAAGGTCCCTTGGTGATCTGGTCCCAAGACACTTTAGGTAGGCTGTAGCACAGTTGGGCACTGAATCCAAGTGCCCTCATTCCTAATGTATCTATGCCTGCATAGCTGAAGCCATTTGGTCCCTGTAGTGCTTGCACTGATAGCTTCTTCCTATGCAAGAAGCGGAATAAGCTATACTGATACAACCCAACCACACCTGGGCTTTTACTGGTATAATTACACCAATAACCAGCATGGTTGTACTGGCATAGATATGGCATGGACCTCAACGCTATGACCACTAACCCACCTATCAAGCAGAGCTGGAGTTTCTCAAGCTGTTTCTTGCCCAGCTGGGTTTGGAGACACATGAGCAAACCACTGACTTTAGCGGGTTCGAGGAAGGAAGGCAACTGTGCTCCCTAGTCATTCAAAAGCAGCCGAACAAAATCCAATCCAGTAAACATCCCCCATACTCACCCCTGGCTGCTTCTCCAAATAAGGAAGGTTTTTGCTATTGTGGGGTAGAAAATGCTCCAAAAATGGGATGATGACTGATTATATATACATGTAGAGTGGGGCAGGGATGGCAGCCAGCCATGCATGGACAGTCACTGGGATTTCAGACCCAAGTCCCCCTCTGACCTTGCTCCCAGAAATAGCTTAGTGTTCACATTTACAGGCACAATGTTCATCCAAACAGGGTAGTGTATATGAGCACTTGAGGCACAGCTTTGTTCCTAAGCCGGCAACAGGAGCTGGGTGAGGCATTTAGGTCTCATGAGCTCCCTACAGAGAAAGTTGCAGGAGCAAGTCTCAGTTTGGCTCCCAGGCTGCAGCTTTTCTCTGTGACTGGATGATGGCACCCACATGCATGTGGCAGCAAAGGGAGCTGTGCCCAGGATGAGCTTTCAGGGAAGACACTGCAAGATAGAGGCCTTCGCTTCTCAAGAGCTTCAAATATTCCTCATGCAAATTTGCAGAGCACCGAGATCTGCCATCATGATCCGCTAGCAAAGGAACCAAGTACACTCGGAGCAGACGCTCAGAAAAACACCTCACCCCTACCTCTCTGTCTGCCCCTATCTCTATCTCTATCTCTGTATCACGTTACAAATCTTCTGCTACCATCTGCAGTGGTTTGCTACATAGAACATGCAAGTTCATTCTAAGTGTCCATCACAAAGCTTATTTTCCTTGTTGAGACCCATTTTGGACAGGACTGCGGTGCTCATGTGTGGGAGTCTCAGGTCAAAGACCCTCATCCAGATTTCGGTAGCTGAATAAGAGTAGCCTGATTTTTAGATACGCTTCAGGGTATCCAAAGCTGCCAATGACTTGAGCAGGAGTAAGATTGCTTTTCAGTGGGTTCCTACCTGTAGACTCCCCAGTTTGGACCACACAGTTTGTCTCAGCTATGTACATTGCCTTATTTCTGTGGTACCTGTGTTTCTCACCAGCCCTTGGGAGCTGAGGGGCACAATGCTATTATCCCCATTTCACGCATGTAGATGGAAGCCTGAAGAGCCTAAAGCTCCTTTGCCTTAGGAGCTACATGGGAGTACAGCACCTAAATGCATCTGAGGATCTAAGTAGCCAAGGTAACCCAGGAAGCCTGTGGTGAACAGGGAGTAGAGCACAGGCTTCTTAACCCAAGCATCTGGCCCCTCATCACAGTAAAATAAGGAACAGGAAGCATACATCTCTCAGGGTCCCATGCTTATACTAGGGACCCTGTGCCGCAGAGAGTAGCGGGGGACATGCTACACTGCACAGCAGACCTTTCTAGGGAAGACCTGGAGTCCTTCCTGCCAAGAGAGATGGGACATACAGACCATCCACCAAATGACCAAGGGGTTTAAAGAGGAAAGGGTCTGAGCCTGAAGCAGGTGACTGTATTGTTCCTGGGAAGGGAAATGATTGTGCTCTCTGATGATTAGGGGATGCTATAGGTGGAAATGATACTGCGGCAGGGGAATCTCAAATGCAAATGAGGAACCAGCAAATACCAGACGCAGACAAACATCTTTGGCCATGACTTAAACACTGGCCTAAGTCATGCATATTGACAGAACTGGTACTGCACAGTGCAGTGAAGTCCTCAGCCAGCACAGTTAGGACTCCTTAAAGTCTGGAGTCTGTTGCCTGCAGAGAGAGGAAGCCAGTACATGGCCACCAACATATGGGCCAAAGGGAATGCCTCATTTTCTCCCATCTGGGGATTCCGGGCTTCTCTTTCTTTATTTTGTTTTTCTTATTTTCCTCTATTAAAAGACACAAACAACCTACCCACAGCCTCAGGTTCTGAGCAGCTTCTAAGACATGGAACACAGTGCGCACAAAGGGGTTTGTAGACTGCTTAAAGGAACACCACCCTATTTCTGTCCACTGCAATTCTCAGTGGGTGGGTCTATACAGGATGCTATGTCACCATAGCGGTGAGCTATGTCCCCGTAATGCATTGCTATGGCGATGTAGTGTCAGCAGGCATGACCTGTGATGCTGACATTACTAAGCAGTAGGAAAAAGCTACTGCGCAGTAGCTCATTGCTACTGTGCAGTAGCGTGGGAAAAGACCTGTGTGGCATCCAGACTGTGCTGATTATTGCACAGCCATTTAGTACTTGCTTAAGCAAGTAACAACTACGCAGTCTGGCACATATGTAGACATGCCCTGTTTGAGCCACAGGTCACTCTGGCTGCAAGTGTCAGTTGGCCTTCCGTGCATGAGAAAAGCCTGGGGAGTTCTGGAGTGTGTCAGTGGATTTACACAGATTTGGGTTCATGGAAATCCAGCCCCTCTCCTTACATCCTGGAGATCTACAAGAGGGAAGAACTGGAGCCTGGAAAAGGACCCAGGAACACATCAGTCCTTAACAGAGGCTCCCCTGTCCAGGCAAAGGGCTCTCTTTATCAAGCCCTATATGTACCTATACCTTTTGGTGACATGCTTGGCTCAGCCAGGATGTACCCGATATGGAGGTGCACAGGCCCATGTCAAGACCTATACCTATTGCATCCCTGTCATGTCCTTCTGGGGAGACTTCATCTGTGTGCACTGGGCTTCAGAAGCAGAGTGCCAGGGGAGTACTGGCTGCTGTGGCCAACTGACATTTTTCAATCAGAAGTATTTCAACTAAAAATGAGGCTTCCTTGGAAATCAAGCAAACCTTCTGGCTAGCCTTTTACAAGGCAAGCATGCAAGATTTCAGGTTTCAGAGGGTTGCTTCCCTATTCTCACTGCTCTCTGCTGTAGGATGAAGGATGCCTTTTTGTTGCCATGCTGATTCTAGCAGTGCTTGCAGCTCCTGGATTCTCATAGGACTGCCAAGTGCTTTCAAAAGCTGCAGAGAGGAAAAAACTGAAAGGACACAGTGAGTAGTTGTAGGGCATCATGCTGCACCCACTCACCTTGTGCCAGGTGCTGAGCTGCACCCTGCCTGGGCATCCTGCAGCCCATGCAGCCCCACCCAGCACAAGATCCCTAATCCACTGGGCTCTCCCCATTTCTTTTCTTCCCCCAAGCCTGATGCCCTCATCAAGTGTTGTGGAATGGGGCCGATTACACTCATACCACAGCCTGTTAATGCCTTCAGCCCTGTGGGGGGTTTGCACACCCCCATCCCCCACCCAGGATCAGTCATTCTAAACTAACCCCCATCCCACCCAAATTGTTTCCATAAAAATGGAAACATCTCAAGAATTCATCATTAAACCAATGCAAAACTGCTCCATTTTGGGTCCTACAACAGGAAATGTCATTGTCCTTTAGGTGCATTGTATGAAATTGCCTTCCACTTTCCTGGCCCATTCTCAGGGGCTCATGGAGGGAGCTCAGTGCTCCTCACTAGGACCAGGGAGAAGGGGCTGTTCCAGGCAGCCACCAGCACAGGTACCTAGGGAATGGCCCCATTGTTAATGCACAGGATGGTTACTCTAGTGCCTCTGCTCACATCCTCTATCTCTTGGCTCATTTTTGTTTGCTGTATAGGGCAGGGGTACAGAGCAGTACCCAGCTGCCTGGGGATCCTCCTGGGGCCTGGAGAGCAGCAGCCTCACCTCATCTGCAGATGGTGCCAGGAATTGCTGTGCACAAGTGTACATGCAGGCATGCCCATGCGTCGGTGTGTGAATGCATAGGCATGTTCATACCTATATGCGCATAGGGTAATGATGCATTTGTGGACAAGTGCGTCACACATGTAGGTGTGTGTAAATGGGGGTGTATGTTCATAGATATGCACTTTTGCATGAGTGTGTGATGCCTTTGTGAATGTGTATATGTGGTATGGCCTGCATCTGCAGCAACATGAAAGACAGGGAGAGATAAAAACAGCCCTGCCTTTCTCCAAGTTGTATTACATGACCACCAAAATCAGCCCTCTCTCTGCCTGGCTGATGCCATCATGACATGCTGTGTCACTTGCTCCCATGCAGGCCCTGGGCTCACAGGGTACAAAGACAAAGAGCAGGGCCTAGGTTTAGCAACCCCACTTTCCTCCACAACTGTCTGTACCAGCCTCCCTGGCCCTATAGGCACCAGCAGTGAGGTGGGGCATACACAGGTAGTGCCAGCCTTTTGGGAACTTGGTTTTTGCTCCATTGCTCCCATCATGGTCTAGCTTTCACCACAGAAAAATGCCCCCCCCCCCCCCAGCCCCACACCTTCTCCTGTCCATCTCCATTTGGACCCTACCTGCCATCAGTTTTCCTCCACACCCATCACCTTTGTTCCCCAACCCCAACATGCCCTGTCCTTGCCTCTCACTGGCCTCTCTCCCCCTTGCCCTCCTGGTCCAGCCCATCCCCAGTACCCCATGCTCCTACTAATTTTTTGTCACCCCATCACCCTCTTTCCTTTCAGCGCCCTTGCCCTCTGGTGCCTTGTCCGGCTCTTGCTCAGACCCAGCCCATTCCTGGGCTCCCTGTCTGCACCCCTCCACTGCACCTCTGGTTGATAACTTGTTTGTCACTACCTCCAATCTCTGGTGAAATCAGAAGAGTATGATGAACAATAAGCGCAGGGAGACCTGCCAAGCTGCGTCTGCAAGGTACTAACTGCAACAAAACATAATCCGTTGCAAAGGCTTGTGCTTCTGGAGAAGACCTATGGTGGGCAGTGTGCAGGAGGCACACAGAGTGGATGGCCCTGGGGCCCACTGCCCCATGGCAGGGCAGGCCCCAGGCAAGTGAGGCATGTGCATGCTGGAGGGTGGTAGCACAGGGGGGTGGGGGGGTGGAAATAAAATTCCTCCCTCAGGGGATGGGAGATTCCCATCTTGCTGCAAGACTGCAGCCAGTGGCTGTTAAGGTAGAAGCAAGTGCTGGGGTGGGAATCATAAGACCTCAGTTCTGTGCCCTGCAAGTGGACTTGAGCGAGGCACTTGCTTTCCTTGTGCCTTGGTTTCCTGCCCCCTCTGTTTAGGCTGGGAGCTTTCTGAGGAAGGACTGGTTCTGCTGTGCCCGACTCAGAGGTCCTGCCTTCTGGGCACTGTTCACCATGTCCAACACCTGCAAGGAGTTATAGCTAAAGGTGCTGCCCACGTAGCTCTGTAGCCAAGAATGCATGAGAGCCTCTCTCACATCTCTGGATGAGCATGACTGTACAGAGGCCCTGGGGCAAGAAGCATGCTGAAGCCTGCTGCTGTACCACTTCAGGCTGTGAGCTAGGAAGGGCTGTGCTCCCCTAGATGCAGAGGGGAAACTTCTAGGGTATAGCAAGAAAAGGCTTGGTTAGTTGAGGTGCTAAAAAGAAGGCCAATGTTAGGGCATGAGTTTGCTAGGTGGGAGACTGAAATTTGGTCCCTTGCTCTGCTACAGACTCCCCGGGTGTTCCTGACCCTTCCCATTTCTCAGAGGTATGTGCCAGTAATGCACAGGAGGTAGCAAGTGAGGCAGTCTGGACACAGAGGCCTGCTAGCACAGATACCATTAGTAGGTAGGCCCTATTTTAACATCCTTAATCCAACGCTTTCAACAGCACAGCTTTGCAAAGGTAAGAGAGGGCAGGTTTGGACCCAGATTCAGTGCTGAGCCAGTAACTCTACAGCTGTCCGTATCTGTGATGGCCAGAGCTTCCTTAAAGCCCCTGCTGCTGGAGTCACAAGAGCATGTGAGAATCACAAGTTTGGTTTTAGACAGCCAGTAAGTCTACAGCTGTCCTAGCAGCAGGGCACAGCTTGAGAATGGGAAGTAAACTAGAGGGCCTAGGAGAGAAGGACCTCAAAAGAACTCATTTTAAACACTTCGGGATTGTTAACCTGGTCCCATGATTCCCGACACCTGGTCCATGAGTTTTGAACAGTTGAGGCTGGCAGCATAACTACAGAAAGGGAGTACTGTGCTGCCTGGTACCTGCAAACAGCTGAACTCCTGAGCACTTAACCGATGGAGAAAAAACGGGAGAGAGACAGGCTGAGGCCACAAGAAAGGCTGGAGGGGGCAAGAGCAGAACAATTCTCTGTCCACTGGAACACACTCCCTTCTAGAGCTGGGAAAGAAAGATCCCCAAGTCTCACCACTCTCACTTTTCTCCCCAGACTCCAGCCTCATTCATGGATCCCCCATGACTCGGGGCAAGCCAGGGAAGGGGAATGACATACAGGATCCCTGCTGTTTGCTGCAGAATACCGATGACTTAAGTGAACAAGGCAGAGAATTGCAGGAAGGGAAAGAAGCCTCATGGGTCAGGCAGTTGAATACTTCCTTGAAGAGGTGGCTTCTATCCCTGCCTTTACCACAGCGTTCCCCGTGTCATGCTGCATAACCCCTTAGACCAAAGGTGTCACAAGTGGTTGCGATGGGACCGTTCCTCATTTTCTAGTATTTCCCAGACCAGCAGGCATCCACTGCAGGTGCCTGCCAGAGCCCCTGGGATGCGATTTGCAGAAGTGCCCAACACCCACAAGTGCACCTGCATTTGACAGGAGCAGTATCTGGGCATACAAACCCTTCATTAGGCCAAGTAGTCAGGGGAAAAAAAAAAAAAAAAAAAAAATCAAGTCCCAGGCACCTCACACTGAGCCACTAAAGTTAGGGGCTACTTTTACCTTCGTCTTTCAATGCCTTGGCTCTGTATCAGTAGAAAGTAGTTATAACTGCATCTCCCCTAAAACAAACAAACAAAAAAACCCAAAAACACAACTGGGGGGGAGGGGGAAAACCAATCACTCCTGAAATCAGTATATAATGTGGTGATGAGCACCACAGCAAAGCCTGGAGAATCATCCTGCCTTCAGAGTCTTTTGATTAATGGACAGTTAATAAGGCCTGAGGCCTTACAATGGAGAAGAAAAAGCAAAATACTGAAGAGGCTGTTATGGAAGGAGTACTGCCCAACCTGTGCTCTGAATCAGTTGGGAGTGCAGCAGAAATAAGAGCGTAAGCCTGTAGTCCAAAAACCATAACAGAACACATTTGCACAAGGGGGGCCAAGTCCAGGGAGTGGGGGAATTCTGACATCTCCTAACTTTGACATGGTCAATCTTGCAGTCCAAATGCTTTATCGCAAAGACTTCTTTCTGGTTTATATCATCCGAAACAGGACAGCACCCATCTCTTCAGCTTTTCACGAGACTCTTGAGAGCACGGACCATTTTTATTGCTTTTTGCTGGGTCTTCTCTATGCCTGCAATATCCTCTTTAAAATGGGGGTGACCATAATGAACGTGGTGGCAAAAACTGATGGCATCACTGTGACTTGCATCAACCTTTGATATTACTTGCTGCTCCTTGTTTGAATGCTGCCCTAGAGTGGCAGCAGCTCATGAAGAACCCCATACAACATAGATACAGCTCAAATCTTTCCTCGCAGCCAACCTCATCTATAGTGGCACATTATCCACAGCATGTTCAAATCGCCGCTTCCCAGCCAGCTCCTTGTGTCGCTACGTCTCTCTGGAGTTCCTCTCCCTGCAAGAATTCAATTCATTTTTGGATCCTGCACAAATGTTTTAAACTTGACTGTGTTTCCATTTTTGTTAGTTCATTTATATACTATAGGGCTGGGCAAATATTTTTTGTCACAACTGTTTTGGACAGAAAAAAGTTAGCTTTTGGGCTACCTTTCTTTAGTGTAACGAAAAAAAGGTCTCCTTTTTGTAGAAGCTTTTAATGTTTCATTAAAAAAAAACCCCAAGTGCCCCCACACTGAAATCTGGTAGCTGAAGATGGAACTATTTCCATTTGGAAATACTCCTGCAGTGCATCAGAGTCGCACTTGCTTCCTACCCTCTTCCCTCAGTGGGCCTGGCTCCTCAGTCAAACTTCTTTTCCCATAATGCCTGATGGACATCTCAATCCCACAATGCACTATTCCTAATAGAGCAGACCGTGATGCATTGTGGGAATTGTAGTCTGGCCAACAAGGCCAGCCTATAGCTAAGAGTAGGAGTGTCAAAACTACATTTCTGTGAAGTGCCCTGGCAGCGTCTCAAAATCTAGATACTTTGGCTTGCAGGTGCTCACCAAAAGCCAATGTTTTCCAAGAAAAACCTCCAGCTCTCACCAGATTTAGTCATGACAAGACTCCAGCTAGTGCACAGCAGTCTCTTAGCACTTGACTTATCTATGCTCTTTTGAGCCTATTCCTTGTCCCTAAAGCTGTTCCTGTTGCAAGAGACACTTCACCTGTTTCATGTGGAAAGTGCCACATAGCACCAACAAGCTGCACTCCTTCCTTGATCAAACTGTAACCCAGGTGGTACTCCAAGAGTTTCCCCTCTCCAATTGAAGGGATCAGAGCAGGTGCACAAGTACTGTGAGAGGTGTAGGGACTCTCCTCCCCCTATAGAGCAGAGCCAGACCACCAGTGGGGACTTAACCCTATACTTTTTAATACTGGGAACATAACAGGCATAAGTCAGAGGAGATAGTGGACACTACAATGCCTTAAGGGGGCAGGATTCAACAAGGGTTAGACACAATCATCAACAAAAAACAGGGTTAACAAAACACAGACAGCAGAACAAACAATGTAGGTATATATAGAAGCACAAAATGCAAAATGTCAAGTGGCAAGGAAATATAGAGCCTTGGTACCTGGAGGGGGAAGAAAGTGGGGGAAAAATACAATGGCCCTTTTCCACTGCAAGAAGATTTACTTCTTGTTAGCTCACTCACCCCAAATCACTTCAGCTGAGACTTGAACCCAGATCTCCCACAGGATAGGCAAGAACATTGCCACACAGCCACCACCGATAGCTGGAAGCAGAGCTGGGAACCTGTCAGGCCACCGCTCAGATCCTTCTTGGAGCAGCGGGAGCCTCTGCTGCTGGCTGCAGCCTCTCCCAGGGGATCCTGGAGCCCAGCGGGGACCCTCTCCTGCTAGCCACATGCTGAGCTGCTGAGGGTCCCACTGCTGCCTGCAGGTCCTGCTCCTATCCCACTAGCTCAGCTCCATGAAGCTCCTCTCTTGTTGCTCCTTGCCAGTCTCTCCTGAGTCAGCCCACACTGCCCCCTTTTAACCCCCTCCAGGTGACCCAAGGGGCCAATCAGGGGATTGGGGGGGGGGGGGGTGAGTCTCTGGGGCCTGATTGGTGCGGAAAAGGTATCCCAAGTCCTCCAATCATCTTTTACCCCTTCAAAACCCCTGGGCCAGGTCACTGCCAGCCAGCCTGTCACAAAACGTTCAAGTGAAAATGATGTGTGTGCCTCTAGGTTCCCTGTGCTTCCTCAGCGAGGTCTGTGCACATCCCTGTGCTATGCCAAGGTCTGGTCTTGGCTCTTTCTTGACTGATGGGGGAGTCTCACTAATGTCACCCACTGTGACTGTAGAATAAGTTGTTACTCACAGTAAATTGGCTGTTGCTGAGTCCCTAACCTCCACCCCTCTATTTAGTGGGTAATCATTTTCCCCATCACTCAGTCAAATTAAATGTAGCTGGAGACTGAACATGGCTTTAAGTGATTAATCTTTAACACCTTTGTGAGGCCAAGAGGTGACCTCTATCTGCTATAGAAGGGAGTGGGGGCAATTAGGAAGCATGATTTGTCTGAAGTCACAGAAGAAAATTAATGTCCAAACAAGGATTAAAAATGTGAGTGTCTGGCTCTGATGCAACTAGATCCTTGGTGCTCTCCCTGCTGTAGGATCCAGTGAAGAAGGGACTATGGCAGCCTGCAACACGAAATATGATATATATATATATCGTAAGATGTTGTCTCTGATATTTCCAGGAGACCTGGAGTGAAATCCTGGCTCCCTGGAAGTTAAGAGCTTTGCCACTGAGTTTGTTAAAGCCAGACTTTCACCCCGGCCATGATTCCAGGGCCAACAGATCTGGCCTGGGGCAAGTGATCACTTCACTCTGTTTTCCAGTAGACAGGGATCTTTCCCAGTCAGCAGCGTCAGAGACAGAGGAGTGGATGTTTTGGGGAAAAGTGAGTAGAAGCAGGGCAAAAAATGAGCCCAAAGATCCTGAGCAAATCAGCTTGTAGCAAGTCTCAGCAAAAGATGACGCTGTGATGAGCAATGACAGCAGACAGGCTATGCTGGCATACCCACCAACAGAACTAGGAGTGTGGTCACTAACAGGCACGTGGCAGGTGCCCAGGGAAATCTGCCACGCTCTTAATTCTGTGGGAGGGCGCAGGAGCACGATAAGCACAAATCAGGTACAGAAACAGAAGCACAAATCACTTACCTTTCTGGAGGATGCGAGAGGAGGATTTTAGGACCTGGGGAAAATATGAAAGCTGCAGATACAGCTCTTCCTTCATGGGCTCTCTACTGTTGGCTGATGTTCCCCTAGAAAGCAACATTTACACTACTGTTCACAGTGCAGCTGAATATGAGACACTAGATTTGTTCTCATGTTTACCTTTCCAAGCCAGAATGCACATTTGTTGCTGCATCTTCGGGCCCAGCTCTGCGCCATACTGGTGGAGAAGTCTCAAGAGTTAGGCATACAGATATGCAGAGCTGGGACAAACATATGGGACAAACAGTTAGGCATACAGACATGATAGTAAGGGATGCTAATGTTAAACAGACATGGGACTCTGTGTGTGTGTGTGTGTGTGTGTGTGTGTGTGTGAACACCCCCTCTCCCCAGGATGCACAGAACAAGAGACAGATTTGGCCATCTACACCGGTGACTGTCTCATGCTGATTTCCTTTGTGTCCCATTTTTGGCTGCTACACATTCTTTGGCTGAACACGGTCATAGGGCTAGTAGGGGAGTTAAGCTTATCCTGGACCGTGATGCAACTATCATATACATGACTGCATAGAGTAGGTTTGGGGCTAGTACCTGGCTCCAATCAGAAGCAGGATGGGAGCCAGAACAAACGTAAGTTCTGTCCAGGCAAGATGGGAAGGCCATATAGACGGGTTTCCTGCTGCTTCAGCCCCAGCATAGCCTGGCCTGTAACTTTGTTCTGCCAACATAGGAGACCGGCTTCTTCCACTAGCCACTATCCTGAGATGGAATCAGATATCACCTGCTGCTGACCTGGCCTAGATGGCGGTGAGAGTGGCTGCAGCCAGGCACATTTTCACGAGAGGACCTTTGCTTCTCCATAGCTGTGAGGCTGGGGGCAGAGTTGTGTCTCTCCTTTGCTAGCTTCACAATCTGACTCTGCACTGGGCTACGGCTGCTTCGCACAGTATCTACATTGTGTAGGATTTGTCCCAGCTCTGCAAATCCAAACAGATGGCACCATGTTAAAGCTCTGAGGCAGATGCCATCCCAGGAGGAGGACACCCCACCTCTCCTGGCCCCACGGACACAGGGAGCAGCATGGAGAACAGAGTCCAGGAGGCACTGGCATGCTTAGCGGGTGCTTGCGTGGGTGATTGCTGAGCCCTAGGCAGCATGCTCACGGATTGTGGGGGGGAGCCAGGCTCAGGAGATGTGCACAGAGCGCTTCAGGCCCTTGTCTCTCCCTGTGTGCAGTGAGGTGTCTGTCCCTTGGGCAGCCCATGCTCAGAGAGATGGTGAGCCAGCATCCCTGGGCTGAGCCGGCTTGGGCTAGCTCACAAGGCCTTTGTCCAGGAAGTGGTCAATGCAGAGCACACGTGAGGCAGGAAGAAGAGACCATATAGCAAGCAATAGACTGCAGTGGGGTGGGGGTGGAAGAGAGGAAGGAAGTGAGCGGTGAAGTGCTTGTAAAGAGCCCAGGCAATAATAAACAGGAAGAGCTCAAAGAGCTGTGCTAGGGAGAGCAGCCATGTGCTTGGTATGGTGGAGGGGAAGGACCCAGGGCAAGGGAGTCTCTCCAGGGGCTGCTTCTGTAGTAGTGGAGCGGCAGCTATTGCTGTCTTGGAGGCAGTGGCAGTCACAGCCTCTGTGTTAGGCTCATGGATGCAGAGATCACGGAGGTATCTTGGGCCAAGACAATGGCTTGAAGAAGGTCTCTGTGTCTCAAGGAGAAATCTCCAGAGTGGCTCCCTCTGCCCAGGCAGCTCCTCAGAGGGATTCTCATCCATGGCCTCTGCTTAGTGGGGCAAAGCAGCTTCCTGGCACAGACTAAAGCAGACTACCTGCCTTGGGATGAGACCCAAAGCACTTTGGGATCTGATTTTGTCCAAATGGGAATTAAAGGGGGAGCACCGGGCAGGTCCAGTGCCTGCACTACGAGATGCACAGGGCACAGCCTGCACGAGGGTGCAGCCTTGCTGTGCTCACCTGGCCTGGGGCTGGGGAGCTGCCTTCTGAGATGGCTGTCCAGAGGGGAATGAAGGAGGCATGGGGAGAGGGGCTGAGGCCTCCAGGAGGAAGGATGGGGTGAGGGGCTGTGAGCGTGGTGGTGCTGGGCAGATGCTGCCTGTTTGCAGGTGTGGGAGGGGTAGGCAGGCCATGGTCACGGATACCACAGGAGCTGAAGGAGAGGCAAAGGGAAGCTGTGAGGGATGGTGGGGTGGCCATGGGTGAAAGGGGCAGCAGACTCCAACCCAGCCAGGGCACCACACAGCAGGGCTGGGTTAGGTTACAGAGAAAACATTTTACGATTTATATCGATATATATATATATATAGTGCCTACAGTGTAGCATATATATATATATCAGTATATATAGCCCTACAGTGCACAGTGGGCACAGGCCCTGTGGTACCTGAAGCCAGTGTCACAGCACCACGGCAGCCACCTCCAGAGACCTCCTACAGTGCCAGTGCCATGGCACAGGGTGGGGTGGCCAGGTTCACCCCCTGGGGAGTGCCACAGCCCAAGTGTAGGCATGGTGGGGCTGCCCCAGAGAGGCAGTGCCACAGTCCAGGAATAGACATGGCCATGTGCCCCCCTAGACAAGTGTTGCCGTAACAATGTGGGGAAGGAGGGGAGGCCAGCCATACCCTTTGATGGGCAGTGTGGGGGCACAGGGCAGGTGTCTCCAGGTGTGCCCTAGCCTGGCAATGCTACGGCACATGAAGCAGTAGGTTTGCAAGACCCAAACTTGTGCCATTCTGAATCTGTATCCACGTGCTCCAGGGCCCAGGCCTTGGCCACAACAGGTCCACCAAGGGTGGCCAGCCCCACTCACCGCCCTCCCCTGGGACAGGACAGTGGCCTCAAAAAATCTTGCTGGGGCAAGCACTGCAAACAAGGCCCTGGTGAGTCCTAAGCTCTGCCAAAATCGCCCTGGTGCTGCCAGCATGCCCTGCTCCGGCAGTCAGGCCCTGCTCTGCCTGGCTCTGAGGATGGGCACGGGAAGGGTCTGCAGGTCCTGGATGCACCTGGGGCAGGGGAGCAAGTTCACCTCCGGGGGCGTGGGCCTGGCTGCTGAGGACGGCCCTGCCCAGCAGAGCCGCAGAGGCTGTGGCCGGTATGTGCGTGGGCGGCAGGGAGGGTGGGGGGAGAAGGAGGGAGAGGAAGCAGCCGAGGCAGCGAGCTCCTTGATAAGCAGCTTCCTGAACACTTTCAAACCCTAGTGCTAGACCCACGCATGCATCACTTACCACCCTAGTGCCGGGGTGCTATGGCGACTGGCCAGCTCAGGGCACCAGGTAAGCACGCGGGGGCCCGGGAAGCACAGAGGGCATCTCAGACTGGCTCATGGACTCGTTGGAGACCAGGCAGCCCAAATGCTTGGCAAGGGACACAGCTGGCCATGGGGTGCCTAGCGCCACTGCAGGACTCCGTGCTGCAGCTGTGTGGGGAGAGAGCACGGACCTGAGTCACGTCTGCGTGTTGGGAGCTTCCTGGGGAGCAGGACAAGGTGGCACAGGTGCCACAGGGACCTGTGCCACAGGCTGGGAACCCAAAGGACCAAGACGGGGGCTCTGGCAGAGTCAGAGAGACTCCCACCTCCTGCTGCCCCCCAGGAGCTGCCAAGGTGTGTGCTGGCTGGTACCTCCAGGGGCTTCCTGGCTGGTGTGTGGGGAAATGACTACCTTGGGGCTGGCTTCCAGGAAGCAGCCACTCCCTGCACCCAACCCGGCCTGCCGCTGAGGTCCCTCGAACAGCCCAGCGCAAGCTTCTGTGGGGGGAAACGCAGAAAGGGCAGAGGAGAATCCCTTCTCCCTTGCGGCCCAAGGCATTGCATCACAGAACTCCTCACATCTCCCCTGGAGTCATGCAGTACATCGGGCTAGACACATAGCCACAGTAATAGGGAATCAGTCTTCCCAGCAGTGACTGGTCCCAACCCCTGGGCTTTGTAGCTGGGTCCATCTCAGCACCCTCTCACCCCTTAGCTGTGCCACAGTCCCATGCATTGCAATATGGCATGCTGCAAACCCCACCCTGAGTGTTGCCTTTCTGGACTCTATTCAGCGTGGAGATGCTAAGGCTCAGCCAAGCCAGCACGGCCATCGGTGTATCTTCAACAGAGACAGGCATGAATAGAAGCCAGGACCTTGTGGGGCCTGGATGCGGGGTGCAGTGAGCAGGAGAGCTTGGCCAGTGGCTGGTTACGGTGAAACTGGGATTTATTTTCAAATGGCATCTGAGCCTTTGGAGAGCTTGTTTAGAAGTCCAGCGAAGAGACGGACCTGGGTGGGCCTCCCCTGAGAGCCAGGATCAACTTCAGGATCCATACAATGAGAGGAGGAGACAGACCTCCCACCCTCACTCTAGCCCTCAGCCCCTCTTCTCCTTCCAGCCACCAACTCTTTACCTCCTTTGAGATTTCGTTGCTGGCTCCTTGCCCTCTTTGCTACTATTTCAGTGTGAGACTGCTATGAGGCAGCTGCAGCACGAAATCCTGGAGCCGGCCAGTCCCCAGACCTGACAGGCTGGTTAAATGGGAGAGAGGGGTACCAGCTTTGTCCTCGTGGGAAAGCCACAGCAGTTTAACTGCAAACAGTTTTCAGACTGCTTCAGTGAAATCAAGGCAGTCCCCTCCCTGCTTTAAGCCGTAGACAGACTCCATGCAGGGGCTGGCTGCAGATAAACCATCCTTAAGGCCTGTCTGTACACAGCCCCCATCCAGCTACAAGTAGCCTGCCTGAGCAAAAGCAGTACAGCTGTGCACTTGTTTATACTGGTGGAGCAAGTCCCTCCCTTTATCACAGTATAAGCGTGTCTGTAGCAGCGTAGTGATGGCATTGACCAGTTATCCCAGCACAAAACTGCACACCAGGCCTGAGTTAAACTGGTGCCTCTTTCCCATGTAGGCAAAGACAAAGGAAGGGACATTCCCTGCGGTCTGTTCCAGCCTGCAGGTGTACTCAGTCCTCCCCCCTCGTGCTGCCTCCCTTGGTTGCTGCCCCCGCAGGACTCAGCCTTCCTGGGAGCTGGACAGCCCTGACTCCATGCGGTCTGCGCAGGAACATCCCATGCTCTCGAAGAATGGACCCTCTGTTACCCTTTGGTCCCCCCGCAAGGCTCTGCTGGGGTTGTGCGCTGCTCCCCCAGCCTGCCAGCCCCCACAGCGCAGCCTCTTGCTCAACTGCTCGGTTAAGCCAGCTTCCTCCCAACGGTCGGAGGTTGCAGCGGGGGTGGTGGCAGCAGGGGGAGGGGAGTGAAGTGGGGGTGGAATCTGTCTGGGCTGGTTCCCTCTCACCGGGGCTGCAGCCTCTGCACACAGGACGGATCAGGGTCAGGCCAGAGAGGTTGGTGATGTTGGGCCAACCTGGGCTGAGAGAAGCACCCCCTGGGCCCATTGCTCAGGTAGGCAGCGTGCTGAGAACGCTAAGGAAAGGTCTCCCCTGATACCTGCCTGCAGCCCTCTCTCCTGCCGGACCTGTACCTTCCCTGTCTTTTGTCTTTTCCCCTAGCAGAAAGGAGGGGGTGGCTGGCACTGCCCTTGGCTCCAGCTAATACCCCCACCTCCTGCAAGCCTCTCATGTGCAGGCCACCTGCCAGTGCTTCTGGTGGGGGAAGGACCCAGTCCCCAGCTGGGGTCACTTATGCACCACTTTTGGCCCAGGTAGCACAATGCCCACTTGCCCCAGCAGACAAGATGCCCAGGCAAAGACATGGATTGGCAGAAAAGTGAGAGCTGAAGTAAGATTTAGCAAGGCGCATGAGCTGTCAGCATGGGTGGAAGGGGAGTGGGCCAGGAATGGGCGGGCATCACTCACAATCACATGGGGATGCAGCAGCTCCAGTGATGGGAGCTGTGCCGTTGGGCAGGAGAGGCGCCTGCTGTGTACTGCTGGACCTGGGCTCCTCTGGGTCGGGCTAGGACAGACACCCACCTGAAGGTGATTCTGGGCAAGGCAGTTACGCATAGGACTGTTTTTTTCATCCTGTCAAGTCCAAATTATAGTTGCTCCGGTCACACAGTCACCTGTGTCTTCTTGCTGGCTTGCCCTGGTGGTACCCCCCTCAGCATCATTTTTTTGTGAGGATTGATGGTCTACAGGGCAGTGACAGCCCCACAAAGCTCCATTTGCCTTCTGTGTCTCACAAGTGTCAGTGACACCCAGGGTGTGTAACCAAGGGACCACCTGGAGAAGGGCAAGCAGAGCTTCCCCTCCCTGGAGGGTGCTGTAGGGGAAGAGGGCAGATTCACGGGGCCATTAGGCACTCCCTAACAGCTTCACACCCCAGCTGCCTTGCCCTGCCCCACAGGCCACTCTCAGGTTGCTATTCTGATCTAGTGGGGCAAGATAAAGAGTTTGGAGTTGAGTCTGTGGCTTGTTCCTGTGAGCCCAGATGTGGGTGCTGCATGTCTGAGGCCCCCGATGATGTTTGAGGCAGAGGCTCTCAGCCTGTCTAGAAAGCATGTCTTAAACTGGGCCTCAAAAACAAAGACTCCCACAGTATAGGACCTCTGTGACCTAAATGTATTTTGTTTGGCTCTGGGACTGCACAGAGTTGGCATCAGTACTCCATCATGCTTTTGAGATGCCATAAGCACAGCTCCTATGGAAAACTGGTCACAGGCATGCAGTGCCATGAGCCCTGCAGGAGGGGTTAAATATCTAGCACCCAGCAGGACCAAGAGCCTGGGGGCAAGTAGTAAAGCCTCAGGATATACTGGAAGCAGCTTGGTCCTGGGGGAGATTTGCTGGGCAAAGGTCCTGGGTGGGAGCTATGTGCATTCCCATGCAGGCCACTCACATCCCAGAGCACAGGGGTTGGGCTGGGCACTGCCAGCTGAGCATAGGACCAATCCCAGGCCCTACTGTACACAGGGGTCTGTTGCCATCCTCACCCCTGTGCTCAGGGGTATGCTCAGTGCTTGCAGATCCTTTGGGCCCTGTGCCCTCACCATGTGGGAGAGCTCAGCTCCACTGGATGGGCTGATGCTGGGCCATTTGTCTACCAGCTACTGTGGAGGCATTGAGTGGACACTAGTCATAGAAAGGGAAGAATGCTGAACGGGCACCTGGCTGAGCCACCCTGGCAGCTTTTTCTTGTGTTTTCCAGATGCCTTTACCCTGATGGCTCTCTGATCCCCTTGGAGCCTCAGGCCACCCACTGACACCGTCTCTACCTCAGTGCAAGGGCTCTATCTCTGGCACAGCATGGTACAGGCCTGCTCGGCATGCTCCAGAGTTCATAATACAAACCAGCCAGGCCGGGCAGCCAGGGGAGCGATGGACAAAGCCGGCACTCCCAGTTCCTCTGCCAAGAAGCACGTGCGTCTCCAGGAGAGGTGAGCAGCAGCCAGGCTGTGATGGGTCGTATGGCCCTGGCCCCCTATCCCCATCTATGCCTGCAGGTTCAAAGCACTGCAACCAGACAGAGCCCCTTATAGTTTCATAGTTTCATAGTTGGTAGGGTAGGAAGAGACCTGAGCAGATCATCAAGTCCGACCCCCTGCCGTGGCAGGAAAGAGTATCGGGGTCAAACGACCCCAGCAAGGTATACATCCAGCCTCCTCTTAAAGACCCCCAGGGTAGGAGCCAGCACCACTTCCCTTGGAAGCTGGTTCCAGACCCTAGCCGCCCTGACCGTGATGTAGTGCCTCCTGATGTCTAATCTGAATTTACCCTCTGCCAGCTTGTGACCGTTATTGCTGGTCACTCCTGGCGGTGCTCAGGGGAACAGGGACTCCCCCAATGCCTGCTGGTCCCCCCTGACCAGTTTATAACAGGCCACTAGATCCCCCTCGGCCTTTTCTTGTGCAGCTGAACAGGTTCAGGTCCCGTAGCCTCTCCTCGTAGGGCCTGCCCTGCTGCCCCCTGATCAAGCGGGTGGCCTCCTCTGGACCCTCTCCATGTTGTCCACATCCCTCCTGAGAGCCTTATGTCAGCCTCAAGGAGGAGAGAGCCTCATCTGTGCTGTGCAATCAACTGATTCCAGCTCTAAGGTCCTAAAATCCCCAAGGGCATCCAGTAAGTGCACCCAGCTGGGCCCAGCACATGGAAAGAGGCTGTTTCCCTCCTCCTGCACCATCTCTGCCATTTCCAGCACAGACCCACTCCTTTCCTGCCCCAGGGCTGCACCAGTGTCTCAGCCCCCAGCACAGAGGTCTGTGCCAGCCCCTCGGCTCACGGCTCACAGGCTCGCCAGCTGAACTGAGAAGTCAGCACCAGCCCAAAGTCCAGTCAGACTGAAACAGAATCTTTGGGCTTTGCAGCGAAGTATGCGGACAAAGATTTTCCTAACGAAAGAACGGAGGATGTCTCATTTTAGGCCACCCCCAAACATCTGTGACCCAGAAGAAGTCATTTTTGTGCCTTGTGAAGTCATTTAATCATTTCTTTTTAAAAAAAAAAAACATATGCATCTCTTTTTTGTTGAAATCAATGTGCAAACAAAACATTTCCAAATTACTCCCCTCTCCACCTTATCTTGTTCTACCCAAATAGCTCGCTGGATTTGAGTCAATGCCACTGAGTTTTGGTCCCTTCCCAAACTCCTTGTTTGCTGAAGGTCATGGGTGCTGGGTTTGGGGGGGAAGAGACACTGGGCACTACTGCACTTGGCGTCCCTGCCAGGTGGGACAGGAGCTGTGTGGTTATCACCTCTGAGCAGCACTGTCCAGAGGTCACCCAGGACAGAAGGCCAATTGGACTTAGTCATTTTAAAAAGGGAGAAAGATTAGAGGAACATATTGCTCTTGAAAGGAGAGCTGGCTCAGGCAGGCTGAATGTGGCAGGGCAGTGCAGCCATCCGGTGTTCGGCTCTGCTAGAGAACTTCAGCTCAGCTCAGCACCTCGTTCCAGCGCTGGGCTCCTGTCCCAGTCACCACTCTGGCCATGCCCCTGAATCCCAGTCCACATGCTTCTGATAGTCCAGCCTGGGGCTGCTTCTCCCCTCGGGGCTGCCAGGGCCTCTCAGTCCTGACCTCCCTTAAAAACTTATGCTTGGCACTAGGGCATAGCCTCAACCACTTCTTGCTTGAGGGTCTGAGACTTGAGGTTCTTTTGGTCTGAGATTGCTGCTTGTTATCTTTGCCCCAGGCATAAAAAATACCCAGTTCAGTAATAATCTCAAGCTTATGTGCAACACACATGCACTCAGCCCTGCCCCACACTTGGCATTCCAGCCAGCGCCCTCCCATCACCCCATCGACCTCCATGTCTCCCACAATGTCCCATCCAGGACTCTGCCCCTCGCACCTCCACCTTTCCTTTAACACAGCCCCAGGCATGGAGGAGCGGCACCATGGCTAACTAGTGACACACCACTTTGCTTTGCAGGAGAGGCTCCAATGTGTCGCTGATGCTGGACATGAGCTCGCTGGGGAGCGTGGAGCCAATCCAACGGGTCTGCACCCCACGGGACATCACGCTGCGGTTCCTGAGGATGTCCAGCCACATTCTGCCCAAAGAGGAGCTCCCGCACCAAGCCAAGAACCTCACACAGCTCCAGGAGGAGTTCTCGGTGAGGCATCCCCTAGGGCCATATCTGATCCCCTTGGCCTCCCCACCCAATCTCCTCCCGTCTCTCCCCTCCCCGTGTTCACACAGGCCCATGCATAACTTTGGCTGCACAGCCACAGGCATGAGGGTGGGCCTGGGTGACCCAGTGGTTGGTGTCAGGATAGAGCCGTCTGGTCCCCTGCTGCAACCTGGGTGAGCTTTGGGTCTGTCTCAAAGGTCTCCTGGCTGCCTCAGCAGTGTGCTGTGGTACCAGAGCTGTTCTCCTTCCTCTGGGGTTTGGCAGAGAAGTAAGGCCAGCTGGCACCACAGGGCTTCTGCTGTGCTGTGCTTGGAAAGGGGAGGAGCACAAGATCCTGAGGTCCCTTCAGCTGCGTGCCTGGAATTGTTGCTGCCAGCACTCTCCGGCCACCAGGACAGGTGCCCAGGCACTCACCGCATGGCTGTTCCAGGTGATCCTTTCTTGGGGAAACAGGAACAAGCCTCTTGCCCCAGTTCCTCCTCAGGAGCTCCAGGCATGAGATAGAACAGCTTTGCCCTTCTGTTGCCTGGTCAAGGACAAACTCTTTCCCAACAAGCCCTTTCTTGGGACACCATGAAAGATGCGGCTTGGTGCATGGAGGGTGGCTGCAACGTCTGACCTGCTGAAGGGGTTATGGCATTTCCATGGGCTCTCTCCAATCCTGGCCCAGCCAGATGAAGGGAGAAAGCCACATGCAGGAGAAGTGATGTCACTGATGTTCATCTTTGCCTCCACAGAAAATCCCACCCAACTTTGTCAACCCAGAAGAGTTAGACATCCCCGGGCGAGCCTCAAAGGACAGATACAAAACCATCCTGCCTAGTATGTGCCAATTTGTACCTGCTGGTGGGGAGTGAGCATGTGAGAGAGAGAGTGTGTGTGTGTGTGTGTGTGTGTGTGTGTGTGTGTGTGTGCTCGTGGGAGGGAGAGACAGACAGGCAGACAGAGAGGAAAGAGCCCCCTGGAATTTGAGAGGTTATGCTTGGGAATCTGTGTCTTAGGGCAGTAGAGGTTGGATTGAAGAAAGGTTCCCCAACTCCTTCCCCCCTCCCCATTTTATTCCAGGCTCCCCCATTTCAGCATGAATGTGTCTAGACTCAGCACAGGAGGCACAGCCCTCAGCTGGCTGCTCAGGGCACTGGTCTCTGTGCATCTGTACAGTTCATTCTGTGGACTTCACCTTCTCTTGTGCACGTGAGTTCTCTGCACACAGATCCGGGGTGAGTTTCTTCATCATCCCCAATGCCTTTTGCGAAGGCTGTTTATCTTCTTGTCAGTATTTTGGATCCCCAGAACAGACCTGGGTGGTTCAGAGAGGACACTGCATGTCTCGGGACTGGGAGAGCAGGGGCTGAAGGTCAGGAATGAAGAGCACCAGGGGAGCAGGATTTTTGTTTTTAAAGAAATTTTTCATATTCCAAGCCAAATGTTGCAAATCAAGTCCAAATCCGTGAGTCGGTCTGAAACCATAAGTGGCCCTACAACTGGCAAACATCCTCCACCCCCAGCAGGGGCTTCAGATGTTTCCACAGTTTTTTGGCAGGCCTCCTACATGCAGGCCCAAGCCTGGAGACTTGGGGTTTGGACGCCCCTAAGTTTCGCCTGCCCTCAGAAATATGGCTGTAGAAGCAAGCTAGGGAGGAGCCTCCAATTTCCATAAAGTGGGCTTTAAGCCCCAACACCTCAGCGGGTACTAAACCATGCCGCAAGAACAGTTTTCCGTGGGAACGCTTAAGGAAAACTGCCTTCATGGACCCAGACACATAGTGTTTGATGCATTGAGGAAGAACAGGACTGGGAGAGTGATGGGTGTGACCCATTGGTCCAGTTGGGCTCCTAGGCCCTCCCTGAAGCTCCCCAGCCCTTGCACATACACTGGCACCAATGCTCTGGCATTGCTGGAAAGGTTCATGGTTCCTTTCTTGTGGCTTTGGACTTTGCTTTTCCCAGGGGGTTCTCTCTCCTGCAGGCTCATGTTATGCACTGGATTCACACAGGTATAGGCTGGGCTGGTTTCTGCATGTGCAGCCCTCTTGCATCTACCACAACATGGTCAGTCCCTCACAGTCGCTCCTGATAAGGTTTGCAGACAAGACAGGCTGGGGGCATCAGTAACACCCTGTGATCTAGGTTATTCACTAAGCTGAGTGCAATCACTTAAAGGTTTGCATCTAGGAGCAAGGCCACATTTCCAGGATAGAGTGTCAACTATGGACAGTAGTAACCTTTGAAGGGACTAGGGTGTCATGAGAGAAACCAGGAGAACATGGGACCCTAGAGCTGTGAGAACTAATGAGCTCTTGGGATTCATGAAAGGGGGATGATGTCGAGGAAAAGGTTGGAGGTGTTGTACTGGATCAGGGTATTGCATCCAGGCTGGGTGTCCGTGTTTCAGCAAGGGTGTTGAAAAGCAATCAGAGCATCATTATAAGGAGAATTCAAGGTCTGGAAAATGTGGCTTATAGTGACAGAGGCAAGCAGCCACAGAGAGCAGTAAGAGGTGGCTAGGAGAGATTTTGGATAGCAGAAGGTTCATTAATCCAGCAGACACCAGCACAACAGAAGCCACTTACTGGAAGTCGGTAATACTGGCAAATAGGACATGCGGTGTCCCTGCTTTGAGCACGGAGAGCAGTCAGGCGCTGAAGTGATTCCCTGTGGGCAGTGTCTTTGTCATCTCACAGAGCGTGGGGGTCTCTGTCAACAAGCTCTGCTGTAATGAACTCAGGTTTTTGGATTTGATGTGGGAAACCTGGAGACATACCTAGCCTGTGCTGTGCATGTCGGACTTCAAGGTCACAACTGCCTCATCAGAGAGAAGTATGCAAGTGGGGAGAGACTCTCTAGGCTCATAGGTCCAGCATCATCTCCCAACACCAGGTGGAAAAGGTAGGGAAGGGAAGCTGGGAGCAGCAAAAGCCTTCAGGGCCCTGCAGCCTCTCCAGAGAGATTTGGGTTTTCCTTCACCCTGGTCATGATCGGATCCTGCTTACTGCAAGGATGGAGCGCATCTTCCTTCGAGCTCCAATATTGGGAGGTGTCCTCCATTTCTTATGCCTCCTGGGACTTGGGACAGCAAAGGGCATCTGTGAAACTTGTCTGTGGGGGGAAGCCGTTCCTGGCAGGTAGCCCTCTGCTTTCTGAGGGCACATACCCCTGCAGCTTCTCTCTGTACCTGTCTTCTCCTCGCCATGTCTCTAGGATCCCTGGGGACACGTCCCCAGCTGCTCTGTGCTGCGGGACCCTGAGCCACTCTACTATTCTTTCCCAGGGAATTCTGGAAAAACAAAAAAACCCCCTCTTTTTGGGCATATGTGGGAGATTGTGGAAAGGCATTGGAGGACTGTCAACACTTGTATGATTTAGCCTGTGCCTTCAGTGCAGAGTGGAGAAATTATAAGCACAATGGAAGTTAAACTAAGCCATGGGCGACTGGGAGGGCACCAGTGGCCGATTGCTGACCAGGGAGGGAGTTCTCCAGCGTCTGATTGCCGACCGGGGGAGTACCCCAGTTGCCGATCGCTGACTGGGGGAGGGAGCGGAGGGTGTTCCCCAATGGACGATTGCTGCCGCTGGCAAAATTGCCGGCAGCAAAACCAGAAGTGCTGGTAGCAAATGTAAATATGTCTCTGGCACTTCTCTCGGGGGAGCACAAACAATTTCAGGGGATGCACAAGCACCCACGTGTAACCCCTATGCATCGCCAGTGAACTAAGCTGCCCCCCTCCAGCAAGCTCGGGTGGGAGGGTTTTATGTGGGGACAGGAGAAGGGTTAGGAGCAGCACTTACTGAAATGCATGGATTGTCTGTTCTGAAAAACACACCCGGAAGGGCTGCATATGGACTTAGAAGCTGTAAGGGGGCTAGCCAGGGTCTCATGGGATGAACATTTCTGTGGGGGTGAGGCCAGAAAGAGGCACTGCTCTATGAGGTAGCACCCTGGCTAATGCACGCTATGTGTCATAGACCCCCAGAGTCGTGTGTGCCTCAGGAGAACTGGAAGCCAAGAAGATGAGACCTACATCAATGCCAACTACATCACAGTGAGTATCATGCCCACTCTGAGACCTGTGGAAACAAAGCCCTCCATGTGCCTGCATCTTTCAGCTCTGGGGCTGCAATTGCTACAGCCTGACCTATGGGGCAAAGGGCTGGGTGATCTGCCAGGAGTCTCTAGGTTCTGTGGGGCACAGTGGTCGCCTCTGAGCCAGGCCCGCTCCCATGTACCATGGGGCAATGTACCAGATCCCATGTACCAATGGGCAATGTGCTACTCATAGTGTAGCCTCTTCCGGTCAGTGGTGCACAGCAACTCTGTGGCAAACTTGGGACCAAACCTCAGGCCCTGTATAAGCACTTCACTTACCTGTCAGGGGCCAGAGTCTGCATTCCCTCCAGTGCCCCGGCCCAGGGAGCACAAACCCAATCAGTGCTGTAAGCTCCAGCACCTGGAAACTACCAAGGGGAAGAGAACAGCACACTTCCCTGACCAGGGCTGAATCACATGCCTTGTGTTGCTCAGGAAGCACAAAGATCTGTTTTTTAAGCATTTGGGGGCTAGCTTGTAATTTCTCCAAACCAGGGGTAGCGGTGGTGGATGGCTCATGCAGCTGAGCCATTACTCACCAAACCCCAAACCTGCCTCATGACAGCCCTGGCCCAGCAAAGTGGTGTGGCCTAGTTGAGGGAGCACTAGCACAAAACACAAGAGACCTGAGCTTTCTTCCTGGTTCTGCCACTGGCTTGCTGGCCAAGTCACTTCCCACCCTGTGCCTCAGTTTACCCATCTGTAAAATATGGATAATGATGCTGACTGCCTGGGTCATCCTGGACAGGCTGGGATGAGAAGCACCATAGGAGAAGTGCACCCCGAGCCCTAGCCCCTCTGGTGGCACCGGCCCAGGCAAGTGCAGTCTTGGATGAGGTTTTTCAGGGACATGTGGCAAGCAACTCTCCAGGGCTGTAGGCCTCAAAGCAGGCGCAGCCTTGGGCTCCTTCTGCCCAGGAATCCCCAGCTTGAATTCAGTCCGGCTGTGCAGGGAATGACACACGGTATCCTGGGTGTAACAAGTTGGTGGGTCTAAGTCCATGCTGTAGTAATCATCAGGTTCAATAAACATCTTCATCAGTGATTTGGACGATGGGGTAAAAAGCACCCTGTTCAAATTTGCTGATGACACTAAGATGTGGGGGGATGTGGGCACACTGGAAGGATGCAACAGGCTACAATCAGACCTAGACAGGTTACAAGGGTGGGCGGATGAGAATAGGATGGGTTTCAACACAG
>NW_017728934.1:5059081-5085870 GCF_001723895.1 Crocodylus porosus
CCAGCTGACTTCCTGCCCTTTGGGCAGGGGGCTGGACTCGATGATCTCCTGAGGTCCCTTCCAGCCCTAATGTCTATGAAATCTATGAATACAACAAACTTTATTTGTTGAGCAGGAGGCAACCTGTGCAGACTTTGTCTGTAAATGACTAACTACCCAACTGAGGGACCATTCCCCAACTAATCACTCCCTCCGTCTTCTTGGTGAAGGAGCATCTTTAAATTACAACTTCTATCTCCACACACATCTCTGTGATTATGTCCCCACAGCAGCCAGTGCCAGGGCTGCACCCCTGGCAGCAGGAGGCAGTGTTTGCCAGCTGGCAGGAGCTGGGAGCCAGGGCTCTGCTGTGGAAGCCAGGAGCTTCCTGCCCTCTGAGCACACAGCGCATCACAGTGCCCAGCATGGGGACCTGCTTGGAGGGCATTGTGGGAAGAAGCCCTGGTGCAAACCTCACTCCCTAACTACCTTGTCAGTAGCATGCTCTGGTGGTGAGAGGCAGAATTGCATCTTTCTGGCTCCATTTGAACTTTTGAAAATATTTGCGCCAACATTTGCAAATGCAAACAAAGCCCAGGGATTGTGTTGACATGGCGAATAGGAGTACTCTGTCATTCCTGTTGACATGTACCAGGCTAAGTTAATTTGGGGCAGACAGAGAGAGAGAGAGAGGCTGTCAAGGAATCTAAGAACAGGCTGCTTGCTTAGGTCAAGCAGATGCTCACTCTAGACAGGGTATTTCATGGCCTTAGGTCACAGGTGAGTATGAACAGAGGCCATGAAGTGAGAGGTAGAGTGACAAGAGACTACAATAAGACCACTAATGTGTCCCTGCTTCACAGTTTTTGGTAATACTCATTGGGATTTGCTGTCCTTGTGTGAAGCAGATATGTAAACTAAGGCATAGTGAGGTGCCCAAGGGTTATACAACAGGCCAGTGCTAGAGCCAAGCTTTGGATGTAGGAGTCCTGGCTCCCAGTCCTGGGCTCAGACCACCAGTAGATGGCACAAGCATGGCCTCAGTGCAAGTCTTCATGGGACAGTCTGACTGTTTTTCCCAAATGCAGGAGAGCAGGGTTCATGGGCTTATTTCAGCACATGACCCAGTATAGCATTTTCCCCATGTGAAAACACAGCGCATCGCAGAACACCATTATCATGCATCACATTATCACCATTATCAGACTGTGAGAGCATGGGGTGCACACATACACATACACACACACTGCATTTTTGACCAAACACATGCACACACTCACGCTACCCTTGGGCATGCACAAGCATACATTCATGCCCTTAGATAAACGTGCATGCGTTGCACACGCTGTCTTTGTGTACATACATTCAAATTCTCATGCATGTGCACACCTACATTTTACTGTGCTTACAGTCATATACATTCATATACATACATACTGCCCTTATGGGTGCACATACACATGCACACACATACACATTGCTTTTGTACACACATTTACACACATGCCTGCACCATTATGTACACACGTTCACACACATACACGTGTTACTGTTGTGTTTCCATATTCATATGCATACATGCTGCCTATATGCACACATACACCAGCGCACACACACTACAATTTTGTATGTGCACTCATACAAGTTTGCATGTGCATTGCTCTTGTCATGGAGTCATAGAGAAGTAGAGCTGAACAGGACCTCCAAAAATCATTTAGTCCGACTTCCTGCCAAGATCATCCCATACAACCTCAACGATCGTAACCATCCCATACAAACATAATCTAAACTCTGCATAAGACTACCATCAACCCATGTGCATGCCTGTATACACAAACCCTCTCTGGCTACACACACATTCACATATAGCAGCACACCCTTTGCACTTGTCTACACACAGTATTTCCATGGCTTGGTTCTGTGTTCCATAAACTCCTCTATACAGAATCTGAGATTATGTCAATATGTAAAACTTGCTGTAATGCTTCAGGGAATTGGCAAATGTGTCTGGTAGCTGAATATTTGGCAGGCCATAATCTATTTTAAAGATCTCTGCAACACATTTGATGACACATCAGCCTCCACAGAGAAAAGACACTATTTCTAGATAAGGCTTTACTGGGAAAACTCTGCCAAAATAGTGGCTGGAGCTAAGAACCCACCCAGCCTGTCTTGCTGTGGCCTTTGTTACACGTCCAGCCTCTCTGGGATAGTTCCAGTCACACAGACCCTAATCTATACCTCCACTTACAGATGTGAGTGGCAGAAGGCAGGGGTATCACCCTGAGAGGATTCAAGGAGTGACAGCTTCTCTTTCACAAGATGCATTCCCCTTAGGTGGGAGTGCTGGATACCTACAGCTGCAGTTTCATAGATTTCATAGACATTAGGGCTGGAAGGGACCGCAAAGATCATCAAGCCCAGCTCCCTGGTCCAGGGGCAGAAAGTCAGCTAGGGTCAAAGGATCCCAGCAAGATAAACATCCAAGTGGTTCTTGAATGAGTCCAGACCAGGTGCCTGCACCGCTTCTGGAGGGAGTCTATTCCAGGTCTTGGGGGCTCGGACCACAGAGAAATTTTTTCTTATGTCCAGCCTAAAACAGTCTTGGAGGAGTTTATGATGGTTGGTCCTTGTTTTTCCTTGGGGCGCTCTGGTGAACAGACGTTCTCCCAGATCCTGATGTACAGCCCTTATGTACTGTTAAGCAGCCACTAGGTCCCCCCTGAGCCTGCACTTTTCCACGCTGAAGAGTCCCATGGCTCTTAGCCTCTCTTCATAAGCCCTGCTCTCTTGCCCTCTGATCATGCGCACGGCTCTCCTCTGGACTCTCTCAAGCTTCTCAATATCCTTCTTCAATTGTGGAGCCCAGAACTGGATGTGGTACTCCAGCTGCGGCCTCACCAAGGCTGAGGACAGCGGGAGGACAACATCCTGAGATTTACCTGAGAAGTATCTATGGTTGCAAGCCAGAGTTTGGGTTGCTTTACCAGCTGCAACATCGCATTGGTGGCTCATGTTCATCTTGTGGTCAGTCATGACCCCCAAGTCTCTTTCAGCAGTGGTGCTAGCAGGTGTAGCAATTAAGTCATGTAGGAGCTGTGGGTGCTTGGCATCTTTGAAAATTAGGCCCAGGTTATATAAAGTAGGATCCTTTAAGCTCACTGTGGCCACTATCAGTAGTGCAAGACTATTACATGCTTGGTGCCCTGTGATCTGGCCTAGGGTCCCCAGCTCTATGCCACAGTGCAGAGCTAGTCTGTTGACTCACCCTGGCAGCCAGACTTGGGTGTCGTTAGTTCCAGCTCAGGTTTATAAAATGTTGGAAACTTTTCTAAGATAAATGGAAGGGGATGGAGAAGGACTCTTAGGGAGACCTAACACAGTCAGATGATGGATAACTTGTCCTAAAATACTCCAAGGAGATGGGAGTCAGCTGTGAACAGTCCTTATTGTATGTGTGGGAACCTAACCACTCACATGGATAGATACAACAAGCAGAGGCCATTGTCTTTCTTAGGATCATAGAAAAGCAGGGCTGGAAGGATTGGACAAGGTCTAGTCCAGTCCTTGCACAAAGCAAGATCAACACAGGCTGCTGTGGCTGATGGGTAAGGAGACATGAGGTTTCCAGATGTCACCAGTGGGTGACCTGCTCATGGTGGTTCCTTCTCATGCGGCCTCATCTAACTGCCTCCCACCCTTCTGGTTCCAGGGCTACGCGGGACGTGAGAGAGAGTACATTGCCACGCAGGGGCCGATGCTTAACACAGTGGTTGACTTCTGGGAGATGGTGTGGCAGGAAGGCGTGCCACTTATTGTCATGATCACCAAGCTGAAGGAAGACAAAGAGGTGCTGAACAGAGCCTGCACACCTGCTCCATGTTGCTGGGGAAAGACCTGGCATTCGGCCACAGCCTGGAGCAGGGAGCTATGGTTAATACTGACCTGGAAGACCAGGCACAGAAGGGGCACAAGACAGACCTGCTCTGCAGTCAGAGATTCCTAACCCAAGGCTCTGGGCATCTGCTTGACTGCACCAGCTCTGCACGGAAATAGCAGCTAGGGCATGTGGGAGGCAGAGCTCCTCCTGACTTACACCAGAATGAGAGAGGGAAGAATCTGCGTATAGCTTGAGGCACGCTTCTTGGCCCTGCCTCCAGGCAACATTGGGGGAGTGGCGCTCTAGAAAGCTTGTGTGGTTCTTCTCAGGCAAACCTGCCCCATCGCTGTCCCTGGTCACTAGGATTTCTACCCATGGGCTATTCAGGAACCTGTTTTGCTGATGTGCTAATAGGATAAGGGGAATTAGGGCAGCTACATGGAGCAGAGCCAGCAGCAATCAGCTGCTTCATTCCCCGGGCACCAAACAGCTCTGCTCTGGGATATGAGCTCTGAGCCAGCATGGCAGATACAGGCAGGGGGCCAGAGCCCAGGCTGAAGGCAGCTGGCCCTATGAATGCTGACATAGGGGGGTATGATCAGGTGGCCTGGTTCAGTGCAATCTCTTCCTGTCCTGACTGGTTCTGCTGGCTCCAGCATCTTGGCCTAGGTCCAGCACAACCAACCTGGAGGATTTCCAGCCATTAAATTCATTTCCCTCCCGGCCCCAAGCCTGTCCATCCCCTTGTTCCCTCCCCCTGCTGCTGCCTTTCAGCCAAGCAACAGTCTCTGCACTAGCCCCACATCTCTCCCAGCCTCCCATTGATTGCTCCCAGGTGCTGGCAGGAGGTGGAAGGGCCTGATTGCAGCTACCTGCAGCATGTGACACCTCTGGGGCAAGACGGGCATGCAGCAGATGTTGGAAGGACAGAGGACGCGCCTGCAATGTCTTAGGCACTCAGCCACACCTAAACCCAGTGACCTGCCCCTAGACCATCCCCTCTCTGACAACCCCCATCAAACCCTTCTGGCCAGTTCCCTGGCTTCCCCTGACCCTCCACATCATTTGCAGTGGATCCCTTTCCCAGTGTGGGTGCAGGGGGAGGTCTAGGAGGTTGGGACAACCTGACTATCAGTGCAGGTACGCCCTGAGAGCAACATGCTGGCCACCATCAGCCCCTAGGCAGGTACCTTCTGCAGCCTCCTCACCACCAGTCCCCGCTTCTGCTTTCAGAAATGCGTCCACTACTGGCCCGAGAAAGAAGCAACCTATGGCCCCTTCACCATCCATGTCCGAGGGGTGAGCGAGCGCACAGAGTACGTGGTCCGGAACCTCTCGATTCAGGTGGGCCAGAGCCCTGTCCTGCGGTGCTGGGAGTGGGGGGAGCTGTGGACTCAGGCCGTGGGGCTTCTCAAAAGGATGAGATTTAATGCATAAGGGGGGGGGCAGGTTGTCTTCTAGGAGGAAGGTCAGAGGTCAGGGTTCCCACTTCTGTGGGTGCCTATACACGGCTGTTCTGATGCACTGTAATTACAATGCGTCGGAGCAGACTTGATTAATTGAGTCTACCGGACTGTGGTAATCACTGCACTCCAGCAGCCTCTAGCATCTTGTGTATCAGCAACCCCACACTTAAAATGATGGTAGGGATGCTTTATCTAAAGCTCATTCAACTATTTTTAAATAAAGGGCTCCTGCTGCCATTTTTAAGTGCAGGGATACTGATACACAAGACTTCTCTGGGTGCTTTAATTAGAGCGGTTCTTAGAGCTGCTGTAATTAAAGCAGCCTCTCCCCTGTCCCGGAGCATGTGTATAAACGCCCTGTCATTAAGGGTCTCTCTGCTCCCGGTTGGGGATGGTTTCCTTGTGCAACACTCTTCCTTGACCTCAAATCCTGTTCCAGCACCATCCCTTTCCCAACAAAGGACAGGTCCTGCTCCAGACAGGCTCTGTACCCACCACTGCCCTTGAGCATCATAGTACAGTCTAGAGGGCCTCGCTAAGGTGCCTGGAGCTGGTGTTAGTGTGGAATCAGTGGAATGAGTCTGGATTTACACCAGTGTAAGGGAGAGCAAAATTTAGGCCCTGGTATCTTGGAGTTGAATCTCACTTGGGAAGTGCAGATCCTGGCATAGCTGAGTGACAGGGGAGGGGACAGGGCATGTTTTTGCTGAGCTGAGCATCTTAGGACAGACCTGTCTCCATGCACTGCTGGTGATGCCTTCATTAGCCCCAACTGCCAGTGCTGTCGTGGTCAGTCTGGGCTAGCATTCATCCCTGCAGGGGTTCAGTCTTGGCTGCATGACAGTCATGCTTGGTGCCCTGGGGTGGGAAGGCAGCATCCTGTCAGGGAGGGCAGTGCTCACATTGTGTCTGGACAGTGCTCTGTGTGGGTGCTCATGAACCTCTGTTTCCCCCCTCCCCTCACCCCTTTCTCATGGTTGGGAAGCTCAAAGATGAATGTCGCCACGTCAAGCACATCTCCTTCCCCTCCTGGCCAGACCAGCAGACCCCCGAGTCTGCCAAGCCCCTGCTGCACTTGGTGTCAGAGGTAGAAGAGATCCAGAAGGCTGCATCCCCCCCGGGGCCCATCGTTGTCCACTGCAGGTAGGAGCCTCTCCCACACCCTAGTGTGGAAGGAAGCTTTTGAAGTCAGCTTCTGTCTGACCAGAAAGCAGATGGGCTGGTGAGGGTGGGAGGGAGGCTTTGGCCTCCCACTGACCCACTTGAGGTAGGTGACTAGTGGAACAAAGCCAGCTGTACTGTTGCTTTCTTCCCTTAGGGCTAATATTGCTGATTTATAACCACAGAATTTGGCCTATATTTTGTATCTTGCCTAATTCCCAAAGTCACGTTGCTTCCACCATTTCCCTTTGCCTGTACAGAATGGGAGGAAGCCCTGGGGCCAGTATCATAAACCTGGAAAGCAAAATTCACATGAACTCCTGAGCTGGCCAGTTTTGATGGGGGAATCACTGTAGACTGAAGCAGTGTAGCCATTTCAGTGCAGTGCTCAGTTTGGGGTAACAAGCTGTGTCAAAATGCAGAATGGGCAGAGTGCCACACTAACCCAGCTCAACTGTTTCAGCATTCAGCTAGCTTGGGTCCCTACATGGCACTGGTTTGTGCCATGTAGACATCCCACTGAGAGGTAATAGTGCAGAGCCAGCATCCCACATTCACTGTCTGTCTATCTTAGAGCAAGAGCTGGGTGGGACTCTGTTCTGCACTCTTAACCCCGGACTCCAGCTGATCAGCCTCATAGTAGGACAGTGGATGAAACCACGTACACATGTGCTAAATCTGAATGCAGTGTGTACAGGGCAGTGGCTGGGGCTTAAAGCTGTTTTCCACATGGATCCCATGTAGGGAGACAACCTTCTTGCAGTCTTTAAACCTGTTTGCTGACTCACCACATACGTACCATGTGAATCTTGTACTGGTGGGATGTGTTCCCACTTCCCTTTAAAATGAGGTCCTCTCATTACCAGCAGAAAGCAGATGCATTGACAATACAAGCCACCTCCTTCCAGAGCTGTTACCTCCACACAGGAGTCCATTCTCTCTGGACAATTCACCCCTTGGCCTACAAATGAGGCAGGATGGTTCAGTTCTGGGTGTCTTCCTGGGATTTACAAGATTTAGGTTCATGCTTTGCTGCCAATTCTGTGTATTTGTATGACCTTGACTTAGGTCATGTGTATGACCTTGACATTACTTAGGTCCTCTGTGCTTCAGTTCACCATCCATAAAATGGGAATAACGTTGCTCTACATGACAGTATCATAAGATTGTGGTACTCAGATCCAAAGGTACTGAGACCATGTAGACACTAACTGTGACTATACTGCAAGCACATTACCAGCATAGGAATCATGGTAGCCCATACCAGGGAGGAGCTCCTAGTGTTCAAACAGCTATTCTGACAAAACAGTAAGAGCTGGTGGTGAAAGTACAGCTTTCAGATATAAATTCGCCTACACTAGAGGTTCTGTCAGCCCTGCTGGGTTGCTCAGGGATTGCATCACATTGGGCATGTCTACACATACATTTATGCTGGCTTAAATTTACTGCACAGGAAGCAAGAATAGTCTGGCATCTACACGTGCAGGCATTAAAGCACATAAATGCTGTGTGTTACTGCGCAGTAAAGAGTCTATATGTGTGTTACTGCACAGTAACTAATCAGGCATAAATTTGATACCTGCACGATGCAGATATCAAATTTATGCTCATATCAGCATGTCACCATATTTACTGCACAGTATGGGTGTGCACGTGTAGATGCGCACTGGTACTGTGCAGTGATTTTGGTTACTGTGCAGCAAATGTACGCATGTAGACTTATCCATTATGTTCTTGACTGACAGAGTTCTGCTAACAGGAGTCTGCAGCAAAGACCTAACCTGAAAATGATCAATAGGTGGCTGAAATTGGGCCAAAGGGGCCCGTTTGTGGGTAGATAGCTGCAGTGCCCATTTGGAACCAAACTGAAGCAGCCAACTAGGCAACAGATGTGACCAGTCTGCCCTTCTTCCCAAACTGGGCTGGCAGTGAGCTGAAACCTGGAAGCAAACAGTTTTGTGTCCCATCCTCAAATGAGCCAGTGCCCCTCGCTATCAGCCTAGCTGTGGTTTAATGGGCCTTTTGGGTTCCATTCAGTGCAGGGATTGGCCGGACAGGCTGCTTTATTGCTACCAGGATTGGATGTCAACAGCTGAAGGACAAAGGAGAAGTGGATATCCTGGGAATAGTGTGCCAGCTACGCATAGATAGGTATGTATTAAGAGACAATAAAGGTTCATGGCCATATTGGGATACTAAAGAGGAACAATACAGAGCTGGGAGGAAATGCTTTGTGGTTCCAAGCTAAATCTACGGGCACTGACAGATGTACAGCTCCCCTCTGTAACTCATGGTGCTTCACAAAAAGTGCCATGAGTTACAGCAACCCCCAACAATCAACAGACATTGACTAATGGATTGGGAGGGGGAGGGGTCGAGCTCCAATTTGAAGCCAATCCATGGCAGAGCTGCCTGTCTGCAGCCTCTCTCCCCTAGCTCCCCTGCCCCTCCCCAGCTCCAGTGCTGTCTGTAGGATGTGAGGGGGAGAAAGGAAAGGAGGGAGCTTCAGTCTGGGGTTTACCCAGCTCGTGCTGCAGGGAGAGGGAGCAGGTGGATTGGAGCACCCCACCTCAGATGGGGAGGGAAGCAAGAGCTAGGCTGACAGCACTGCTGGCTCAGCAGTCTGTCAGAGAGGTATGGAAGGATCCAGGGTAGTGCAGGATAAAGGCTTTAGACTGAATCTTTTTAGGGATTTTGGTAAAAATGCTGACTTAGAAACACCAAAACATTTTGTAATTTTATGCGAGAGGCAAGGATTTTTGGAGAGAGATCTTCTATTGGAACAACCGCATGGTTGGAAGATATTTAATCAAGCTTTCAGGCACATGGTCACCTTCTTCAGATTTTCTCAGACCTGGGGAAGGGGACTTGTACCTGAAGGGTTATCTAAATCTCCCCCAAATATGCAGTTAGTCCAGTAAAATATATCACCTACAAAAATCCTTACTTCCCACTTGCTTCCTAGACCATCATGGGTTCAAAAGAAAAACATTAAAAAAACTCTGAAAAATATCTTGCCATTTCATGTAAATGGTTTCAAAGCAAAATACTCCAAGTATAGAGTCAAAACTCATTCTTGTTTGAAATTCCTTTAAATATTTTTTATGTCCATTAAAGTAGATGGCCAAATTTGCAGAAGAGCTAAGCAGGTTGAGTGGCGAGCTGTCCTGAAAACCTAGTACCAGGTGTGAGGTCCTGAATCCATGAATATCTGGCCAAAATTGTGTCCTGCATCAAGCAAGATGCTCCACTATAGTTTCTGACCTGCTTTGAGCTGAAAATTGGTCACCAAAGAGTCTTTTCTGCTCATCTGGAGCTTTCAGGTACAAGGAGATAGGAGAACTTATCTCCTTTTCCATTGTTTCCAAAGCACCATTGCAGCAGAGGCTGTGAAAGAATCATTTGTGTTGTAGCTCCTAGTTATATGAATGAACTGGTTTATCCCCTCACAGTGGCTGTGTCTACACAAGACACTGACTGTGCAGTTGTTACTGTGCAGTCATTTAGTACTTGCACATACAAGTACTAAATGACTGTGCAGTAACTGGAGTTACTGTGCAGTAGCATTGCTGAACAGCTTTTAGGTGATGCTGACTGTGCAGGAGCTCATTAGTACTATGCAGTAGTGTTGCTTCACACTTCTTACCATGCAGTTCTACTATGTAGTAGTAATGAGCTCCTGCACAGTCAGCGTCTTGTGTAGACATGGCCAGTGACCCCTATGCTTGGAGGTACTTTCAATAGGTCCAGTTCTAGGAAACAAGTGTGTAAAACTATGAGAAGCTTTTGAGTACCCTTTACTGAGATCCAAGGAAGGGTACTGTGATACTCCAAATCTTGCTGAAATCTATCCCAACCATACAGTTAGGCCAATAAAAGATATCACTCACAAAAACTTTTGCCTCTCCTATATTTCTAGACCATCATGGCTACATTTTTTCAACAGTACTAAAATTATGAGCTTATTTTTCACAGGTAGTTAGTTATCTTAACAGACCATCTAAGCCCATAGCTGGACACCCAGCACTTAGGGTGTGTACAGAAGGTAGTTGCTTTTTTGCCATTTAAAGCACTTTATTGCCATGACTTAACAGAAGTGCACAGCTTTACAGCACTTTAAAATGTACTTTAAATTAACCCTTGTTAAAATTTGAAGCACTGTATTTTACAGCACCTTAGCAACCTATAGTGCTTTAAAAAACTTTTGTATACTGGTCAAATTCCTGACCAGTGGAGAAGTCCCAGGAGGCTGCAGAGCATCCCCTGCCTCCTAGTCTGGAAAGTGCAGGGAAGCTCAGAGCTCCCCTCTCCCCCCGCCAAACACTGCACTAGAGAGCTTTAACTTTATAGCGCTATAAAAAGTGCTCTAAATTACAACACTGTAAAACATGCACAGAGCACTTCTGTACACACTCTTAGTTGCTGAAATGAGGGATTTACTTGCTGAAGGAACAGTCTGAGAAATGTAGAGCCAGATTGTGTTTCCTACTTGTGTTTGTCCTCAACTGACTACTGACCTCAGGGGAGTTACTCCAGATCAGAACCAGGGGAAGCAAGAACAGAATCCGTTCCCTAATCTAGCCTATAATGACTTTCAAATCCCAATGCTGTTAGGGAATTCTAGTCAGTGAGGTTATAGCTCATGAGGTTACTCTCACTCTGGTTATTTGGAAATACAAGAGTGGGCTGGAATACCTCTGCAGAAGTGGCTTCTCCAAGGATTTAGAAGATAAGATTGGCTGCCCTTTGCTTAGACATCAGACTGACCTGTTTCTTTCTTACAGAGGAGGAATGATTCAGACCAGTGAGCAGTACCAGTTCCTCCATCATACACTGGCCCTGTATGCTTCGCAACTCCCTGAGACAACTGGCCCATAATCCTGGCCTGCAGCTAGGCTCCGAAGTCACCATCACACTCTGAGGTTACCAGCAGCAAACCCAATGGCAATAACAATAGGAGAAGAAAGCCATGGTTCTTTTCTGCTCACACCATGCCACTACGGCAGCATCATGAAAGGAACTTTATTTTCCATGATGAAAATGGCTGCAACCAAATCACCCTGAATCTGATTGCTTAATTTCCTAGCAGCATCTTGTAGCTGGTGTATTAAACTACAGCTGAAGATAAATGTCCAACAAACAATGATGCTGTAGGAGGTTGGCTTGGCAACAGGTTTGGACAAGGAAAGGGGACACTGGTGGATTTTGGAGGCACCTTTTGCAATGAGTATAAGGCAGATTTCACTGGCAGAAGTGAGCTTTTTGCTTTTTTAGCCCCAACTGTGCCAGCAAACGGCGCTAAGGTCCAGGATCTGTGGTGGGAGGTGATAGCATGGTTTGCATTTAAGCCATTCAAAAATATAAAACAAGTTAGACCTGGAACTGGTTAAATTGCATTGAAAATAAATGGAACCCTTTTTTCTGCTTTATGAATCATTTGTGAGGAAGCATTGCTTTTCAGGAACAAGTTATCTCTTTGGAACTGTCAGGATAGTTTATGGGAGCAAATTTCAGCAATAGGTTCTTTGTTGATGGTTCACTTTCACAATTAACTACTCAAGGTACATGGCTGGTTTCTTAAATGTCATTGTCTGTTCTCCTTCTTTGGGTTGGTATAAACTTTGTAAAGTCTTCAGGAATAATAAATTATTAGATAGATTTGGCTGAACAAGTCTGAACAATATTTTTTTCAGTTAAAATATGGTTCTTTTCCTAAATAGATTTTTTTATTCTGTTTTTGTAATAAAATCAGAAAATGCAGAATGCATTTTTAGTTTATCGCTGATCTCTCTCTCCCCTTTTCAGTGACAAAATAGAAGAGTAAAGAGGGGGAAAACTTGGAAAACAAAAGAAAAGACTTTGACAAAAATGTTCTAAGGTGGAAATGTGCTATAAAAATATGTATAGACAATTTAAAACAAACTGAAGACTGTGAAGACTGTGGAATGAAAGTGCCTTATGCCACTATTACAGCAGGTGCTTGGGGAACAGCTACCACTTCCAGAGCTACTCGAGCACTAACTGATTTTCATGAAAAACAGAATTTGGACTGAACAACATTTTTCACTACAAACATCCATTTTCCATGGGAAATTCCAGCTTTTCATCACATGGCATTGATCCTCAGCTCAGGCCTGTACAAAAGCAATCACAGAAATTGCTGAGGAAGAAATCATTTTCCCTTTCCTCAAAATGTTTGAGAGTTTAAAAAAAATGTCCCCATTCCAAATAAGGATAAAAAGGTGAAAAAACTCAAAAACTTCTGCAAACCAGAAATCTGAAAAATAGTTTGGTTCAGATCAGTCACAAAACATTTCAGTTGGTTCATGGCTAGTTGGAGGCCCTAATAATCTTTGATTCTTATGTCATTGGACCAGTTATATAGCTGACTTCTCTGCATCTAGGGAGAAGGAACCAGCAACACACCTATAGGCTGGGGAACACCCTTCTTGTTAACAAGGTGGCAGAAAAGGATCTTGGAGTCATTGCTGACTCCAGGACAAACATGAGCTGCCAATGCATGGAACTGGTCAGTAAGGCTAACTGCACCTTGTCATGCATCTGCAGATGCATCACAGGCACACGCAGGGAGGTGATCCTTCCCCTCTATGCAGCATTGGTCAGGCCGCAGCTGGAGAAATGCATCCAGTTCTGTGCACTGCACTTCAAGAAGGATGTGGCCAGCATGGTGAGGGTCCAGAGGAGGGCTGCATGGTCAGGGGGCAGTAGGGCAGGCCCTACGAGGAGAGGCTAAAGGGCCTAAACCTGTTCAGCCTCCACAAGAGAAGGCTGAGAGGGGATCTGGTGGCCATTTACAAACTCACCAGGGGGGACCAGCAGGAATTGGGGGAGGCTGTGTTCCCTGGGGTTACTAGGAATAACAGCCACAAATTGTTAGAGAGCAGGTTCAGGCTGGACATCTGGAGACATTACTTTACAGTTAGGGCCGCCAGGCTCTGGAACGGGCTCCCAGGTGAGGTGGTGCTCTCTCCTACCTTGGGGGTCTTCAAGAGGATGCTGGACAGATATTTGGCTGGGGCGATACTCAGGTCAGGAGATCGGACCTGATGATCTGTTTAGGTCCCTTCCGACCCCAAGCATTATGATGATTGCAATTTAGCCCGTGTTTATTTATTTTTCTACTATAGTTACATTTTGAACCTAAACATCATTTCAAACAGAAACAGCAGGATTTGTCATTTAAAAAATAAGCAAAACTTTTAGAAAATTTCAATTTTTTTCCAAGTTGGGAAATTCCTCCAAACTGGCCCTTTCCCACAGCAACTGAGGGGATTAACAAATTAGCATTTTCCAATGAAAAAAAATCCTTCATCAAAAAGCCTAGCGGATACAAGGTTGTTCAGTTCCTCTTGCCTCTCCTTTCAGTTCTTTCACCACTAAGCCAGGGCCTTTATTTATTCTGAGCCCGAGGAGCTGGCTCTCTGTGTACACCTGGCAGTTTGCAAGCGATACCACTCGCTCAAAGCTTTGGACTTGTCTAGAACAGCTATAGATACAGCTACAAGATCCAACTAGAATGGGTTGCTTTTGAAAATGGAACTGGTAAGAGATTGACCCTCAACTAACAAATACAAGGTTGTTCAGTGCCTCTTGCCTCTCCTCTCAGTTCTTTCACCACTAAGCCAGGGCCCCTTGTGTGCTGCCTGATGCAGTTTTCTTCCATGCAGACACAAAGGCACAACTGTTCCTCCCTGAGGAGGCAAGACGGTGTGAAGGATCTAATTAGAGGTTTTTCTGTCCCTCTCTTCTCTAACCCTACTCTGGAGACCTGTTTCTTTGGGCTTTGTGTCTGTTTCTGTGGATAAGAAATGCATTCATTGGCAAGGGAAGCTTTTTTTGTTATCTCTACAGATGCACTATATTCCAGTGAAAGCCCAGTGAATAGGGCTGCCAACCAGTGTCACCTTTGGGAATGCCTTCCATCCCCACAAGCAGGGCCTAGTCACTAGTCTCCTCTGAGCTGTTGTCTTTGTACTTTTCTACATAAAGCAGTCCCTGATACACTTTTCTTAATATAGAAACTGCACAGAAGTCAGTTATTTCTGCCTTAATCTTGCTGGTGCTAAATGGTGAACTCAGTGGAGCTTCAGGAATCTCTTGGAGAGTGCTGGGGAGGTAAAAATAGCCAGTACTGCAGAAATTATTATGTATCGCTGAACCCTGTCATTCTTTATTAGCTGCTCTCATGTCTACGCAGCTTCTCCTGCTGGATATAATATGTATATACAGCATGACTGATGTTACATTGAGTTCTGGTCTTTACCATGGTAGCTTTAGATGCAGATGAGTAAGAAACAGAATAATTTCTTTGAAAATAGCCTTAGGCAGTTATTCAGCCCAGGAGAGACTCAAGCCTGCTAGTATAGCCACTTGCTGAGAGTTTTGAACTATGGGAAGAAAATGTGTGTCTGCGGCTATTGAACTACAAAGTGACACTAGTGCTGTTGGGCCTAAGCTATTTCCTATCACGTCAATGGCCAAGCTTTGCTTTTCTATCCTGACACTCACAAATATTGTTACATAGAACATGGCAAAGGGATAGCAATTATCATTAACAGCTATTCCTTTTAATAAGGCTGTGGACGGTTCTTCAAACTGTCTCTGACCTGGCATCTAAATCAGTAGCAGAAACTAGGCAATGGATTTAAATAGATTCTTCTGCATGCATTCATTCTTTGGCTGGATCCTGATGTTATCATAGAAAATTAGGGTCGGAAGGGACCTCAGGTCATCTAGTCCAACCCCCACTCAAAGCAGGACCTTCCCCAACTAGATCGTTCTAGGCCTTAAAACCCTGCAAGGATGGAGATTCCACCACCTCTTTGGGTAACCTGGTCCAGTGCTTCACTGCCCTCCTAGTGATAATTTTTTTCCTAATATCCAACTTAAACCTCCCTTGCTGCAACTTGAGACTATTGCTCCTTGTTCTGTCATTTGTCACCACTAAAAACAGTCCAACTCCATCCTCTTTGGTACCACCCTGCAGTTAATTAAAGGCTGCTATCAAATCCCCACCCCCCAGCCTTCTCTTCCACAGACTAAATAAGCCCAGTTCCTTTAGCCTCTCTTCATAAATCATGTGCCCCTGCCCCCAAACCATTTTTGTTGCTCTCTGCTGGACTCTCTCCAGCTTGTCCACATCCTTTCTATAGTGGGGGTGTCCAAAACTGGACACGGGAGTCCAGATGTGGCCTCACCAGTGCAGAATAGAGTGGACCAATTACATCTCTCAGTTTGCCGGCAACACTCCTACTAATTCAGCCCAGTATACTGTTAGCCTTCTTGGCAACAAAGGCACGCTGCTCACTGATATCCATCTTATTGTCCACTGTAACCCCCAGGTCTTTTTCTGTGGACTCATCATCTTTCTTGCAAACTCACAACCTGTTTAAAACCAGGGTTGTCACATTTTTCTAACAACTGTGCTCTGTAACTTATCTAGTTCAGGAGAAACAAATGCCATTGCAGTGTTTTAATGCACCTTTCATAGTTTGTCTTTCACTTGCAGTGTATTGAAACAAAAGCATCCTCTGTTTATTATCTACCTCCTCAATGCAGAGGTCAAACCCAACCCATGACTCTCATTCCAGACATTTAGTGCTGGGAATCTCCCAGGTATGGTATTGCCAAGGAAATCTTTACAAAGATCCTGTTGTAGAAACAGCCTTTGTCCAGGATTTGGATGCTTCTGCTTTTAGTTCTAGGGACTTGCAGGCAGGCATGAAAATTGCTGCATGTATTTGGAGGGTGGTTGCAGTGGCCACAGGTTAAGGTTGGTTTTTATTTTACACAAAGGAGATAATTAGGTTCTCCTTATGGCCATGGGAGATGGCAGGAGTTGGAGCTGCAGGAAGACAGACAAATATCCCAGCCAGCCTGAGTGGAACGGGCTGCTCACTGCCCAAGTGCCCTCAATTGGCCCCCACTGAAGTGCTTGGAGATGGCTGCTGCTCATAAGCAACAGCCTTTGCGGTGTTCTGCAGGCTTGCAATAACGTAGGTGTTTCCTTTATCCAGCTTTGGTGTCTGATGTGTATGCTTAGTTCTTGATTCCTGGCTCTGAGTTTCCTAGTCTGACTCCTGGCCCTTGGTTCCTTGTTGACTAATCTGGTTCCTGTGACTTAAGTACCTAGTCTCCAGCCCCTGTCTATCTTTATCTAGCCTCAACCATTGCTGAGCTGCTGCCTGGATCTTTCTGCAGCTTTAACCTCTTGGTTTAGCTCCTAGTCTGCAGCTCCTGCTTGCATCCCTGTCTAGTGGTTGGATTCTGTAGAATTCATAGATTCATAGATGTTAGAGTTGGAAGGGGCCTCAACACATCATTGAGCCCGACCCCTTGCCTGGGCAGGAAAGAGTGCTGGGGCTTATCCTGCCTTCTCTTAAAGACCCCCAAGGTAGGGGTGAGCACCACCTCCCTTGGAAACCCATTCCAAATTTTGGCAACCCTTACTGTGAAGAAGTTTTTCCTGATGTCTAGCCTAAATCTGCTCTCTGTCAGTTTGTGACCATTGTTCCTTGTTACCCCAAGAGGCGCCTCAGTGAACAGAGCATTTCTGATCCCTTGCTGTGTCCCCCTAATGAATTTGTAGGCAGCCACAAGATCACCTCCCAGCCTTCTCTTGCGGAGGCTGAAGAGGTCCAGGTCCCTCAGGCTCTCCTCACAGGGCTTGTTCTGTAAGCCCCTAACCATATGAGTGCCTCTCCTCTGGACCCTCTTGAGTCTATCAACATCCCTCTTGAAGTTTGGCACCCAAAACTGGACACAGTACTCCAACTGCAGTCTGACCAATGCCGCATAGGGGGGAAGTATCACCTCCTTGGCTGTATTTGTCATGCATCTGCTGATGCATGATAAAGTTCAGTTAGCTTTGCTAATGATTTCATCACACTGACGACTCATGTTCATCCTGAAGTCCGCTGTGACTCCAAGATCCCTTTCCGCTTCTGTGCTGCTGAGGGGGTCACTTCCCACCCTGTAGGTGCGCTGGATATTTTGCACCCTAGGTGCAGCACTCTGCACTTGTCCTTGTTGTACTGCATCCTATTGTGTACTGCCCACTTTTCTAACCTGTCCAGGTCTGCCTGCAATTGTTCCCTACCCTCCAGAGTGTGCGCTTCACCCCACAATGTAGTATCATCCACAAACTTGGACAGAGTACACTTCACACCACCATCCAAGTCACTGATGAAGATATTGAAGAGCACAGGTCCAATGACCAAAACCTGCAGGATCCCACTACCCACATCCTTCCAAGTCAACATCGACCCCTCTACTATCACTGTCTGGGTGTGACCACTAAGCCAATTTGCCACCCACCAGACCGTGTAAACATCTATGTCACAGCCTCCTAATTTATTTCTGAGACTAGGATGAGATACGGTGTCAAAGGCCTTACTAAAGTCCAAGAAAATGAGATCCACCTCTACTCCTGCGTCTAAGCATTTTGTGACCCTGTCATGAAATGAAACCAGATTGGTCAGGCACGATCTACCTGCTACAAATCCATACTGGTTTCCCTGCCGCATTATTTTTCCTGCTGGACTCCCACAAATATGATCCCTCGTAATCTTTTCAAAGCCCTTCCAATGATGGAAGTGAGACTGACTGGCCTATAATTACTCGGATCCTCCTTCTTCTTTACCTTTTTGAAAATTGGCCCTTTTCCAGTCCTCTGGGACCTAACCCAAGCACCACGAGTGCTCAGACAGCCGTGCCAGTGTTTCTGCTATGACACCGGCCAATTCCCTCAGTACCCTTGGATGCAGCTCATCCGGGCCTGCCGACTTGAACACATCCGTCCAAGTGACTCTGCGCCAAGTCAGCATCACCAGTTGGTGGGCTGGTGTCCCTCTGATGATCATCTAAGAACCCATTAGGAGACTTATCTTGAGCCCTGGTCAGGAACACTGAGGCAAAAAACTCATTGAATAGCTCAGCCTTGTCCCTCCTGTCTGTCACTAATTGCTTGTTCAGTAGGGGTCCTATGCTGCCCTGCACCTTCCTTTTACTCCCTACATACCTAAAAAAAGACTTTTCGTTGTCTTTAATTTGTGTTGCCAGCCTCAGCTCTGTAGTTGGTTTGACCTTTCTAACTGCCTCCCTGCAAGTGCGGGCCAAGTAGGTATACTCCTTGGTAGCTTCCCCCTGCTTCCACTGCCTATATGCCTTCTTTTTGTGCCTTTAGGCTTCCCTGAATTTCCTTTTTTTAGCCAAGAAAGTTTTTTGGCTCCTTTCCCCCTTTTCCCTTGTACTAGAATAGTCTCTCTCTGTGCCTGAAGGATCACCTCCTTTAGGAATGACCACCCTTCCTGGACTCCCATCTTGCCAATTCTCCTATCCAGCAGTGCATCATTGACTAGACTCCTAAGCACACTGAAGTTATCCTTCCTAAAGTCAAGCACTTTCACCCTGCTAGTTATCTTACCCACCCTACGCCTGGTTTTTGGACTTTCCAGGCTTGTGCCCTTACCCCTAAACCCTTACCTACCCCCCCCCCCAACACACACACATCCGAGTTGTGCCTATGACAGAAAATCTTTCTATAAAAGTGTATTGTCATAAGCAAAGTTGTGGCTTCCCCACAGGACTGGAGAAAGCTTTCACTGAAGCACAAATATCTGAAAAAGTGGCAATTAGAACACAATAAACAGACCAACTTGATTTCTTGTACCAATATATATTTTTTTCATTTTTTTCTAGTACAAAATTATTTGAATCCAGAAGAATAGGCCTCCATTGCTGAAGAGTTAGCTTAACACCTGAGAAAATAAGATCTTTTTAATGACATCTCTATTGTTTGAAGACAGGCTTTAAGACCTAGGGAGAAAAACTGTGTGTAAACCTTTATCCTATTACCAGTTGTGCTACTGACCCACTTGGACCTCTGGCAAGGCCTTTCATCTGCCAAGGAGAGGTGTGTTAGGCTTCACTGAGGTTTGTTAAATGTTTAAACTTTCTGGATGAAGTGCGTTGGAGAAAGGGAAAGAAAGCATTTGTAATGAATGGGGTTCTATTTTCTCTCCTGCTCTGCTGCTTACCCTAGAGGCACAGTGACTGAGCAACTGGAGCACTGGAGTCAGATCTGGGTCCTATTTTGGGTTCATCCACTGACCTGCTGCATGACCTTGGAGAAGTCATGGCACTGCTCCATGCCTCTGTTCCCATCCCTGTGTATACAGTAAACTCTTTGAGGCATAGGCTGTCTCACAGTGTGTGTGTGTGTGTGTGTGTCTGTGTGTGTGTGTGTGTGTGTGTGTGTGTGTGTTCAGCACTGAACACAACAAGGCCTACAGGTGGTACTGTAACAGTGCTACTAATGAAGGCATATCTGCAGACTGTGTCAGTAATAGCTATTATTAGGTACAACTAGCTACCTGCTGTCATTTATCTTAGCATTCTCCCTAGGCTTTAGGTACAATTTTGTTCCAAGTTAAAGCCCATCTTTTGCTAAGCAACTCACTTTTTACTGGCTCTCTGGGGAGGCACGTAAGAGAAAATTGAAAAGGAGAGAGAGTATAGATTTGTCCCCTGTCTTTGCATTTTTCACTTTAGAAATACCTTATCAGTTCTTACCTTCCTTATGGTTTTTATAGAGTTCTCATTTGGAGGACTAAGGAATGTGGAGTGGGAAGATAAGGAAACCAGTGAACCTGTAATTTAGGACTGTTCTAAAATGGAGAGTTCTGCTACTGAAACAATGTCAAGGGTGTATTGGATAGACCCATACAGGTACAACCCCTTGTACAGGCGAAATCCAAGACTCCCTCCCAGGAGAGGTTCTTTAGGCTAAGAAAAGCCTAGAATCCAGGTCTCCACTTGGGCAAGTTCTCTAACCATTAGATCACCGGGCAAAAGGTGGCCTGTTGTTCCTCCTTGGTCAGGTATATACAGGGTACACCTAATGGATTGGGCCCGTCTCAAGTTCTAGGCCAGGAGGTTTCAACCTTTTTTAACGAGTGCACCGCTTCTCTCTCAAAGTTGCAGCTCATGTACCTTTACACATTTTTTCTTGTTTTTAAGGAAGCGGGGAGCAGGGCAGATCAAGGCCCCTGCAGTGAAGGAAGAACTGGGGCTGGGGCTGGGGCTGGAGTTGAGGCTGTGGTTGCACAGCCGGGGTCAGGCAGGGCAGAGCATGGGACAGAGCTGCAGCTCATCCGGGGCACATGGGAGGGAGGGGTTGGCTCCCACCAGTGCATGCACCCTAGGAGGGCATGGCGGGCATGCCCCTGGATCTGTGCATGGGGCTGAGCGGGACAGGGTAGGCTGGCCCAGCAGTGGAGGAGGGAGTGGGGCTGGGGCTGCACAGCCAGGGCAGGCTGCTGTTGTGGGCTGGGGCCAGTGCTGGGCTCTTCCTGGCAGGGGCTGGGCTAGGCTGCGCTCAGGGCGGGCGGCAGCAGTACTGGGAGAGGGGGCTGGGGGGGCTACTGTGAATTCTAGGGTGGCTGCAACCCACCCCCCGGACACAGCTGGGAAGAACCTATCTCCTCTCTCCCAGTGGTGCCCCATCATGGTTGAGAACCACTGATCTAAACTATTGTACTCAGCTTCTCAGTAGGGCTCTTTAGCTTGGGGAAGGGTGGTGCAGCTTTTTTGCTTTTGGAACCCAACCTAGCTCGTGAATCTCTAAATGGCACTTAAGTATGGCAGGTATATGTACTCTGAGATGGTTTAGGCCAGGGCTATCCAAATGACAGCTCCCAAGTTGTTCTTGCTCTGGCAGCTGGGAGCGAGGTGGAGTGCTGAGCTGTGTTTGTGGAAAAGGGAGCCGAGCTGTGTGCACTGCTGGTGGGTGGCACACACGGCTGAGAGGTGGGGGGACCTGAGCTACTTCTGAGAGGGGGAACCTGGGCTGCCTCAGCTGTAAGTGTGGTGGAGAGGGCACTACCCAGCCCATGCAACTGTAGGGAACCAGGGGGTTGTGCCTGCCTGCAGCAGTGTGCAGCCCTGGGGTCTGCAATCTGTGTAGTATACAGGCACCCAGCTGCCTGGAAGTTGGGCAGTCGTGGTTTATGCTGGTGCAGCAGAGGAAAAGGGTGGTATGTTGAAAACCAAAGGTCCCAGGTCAACAGGAACACAAGGAAATGATGTGGGTTCAGCCAGAGCTTTTTTCTTTTCCATTTTTTGTGGGGGTGGCAGGGATGGGGAGAACCTGCAGCAAGAGGGGTTATAAAGATGCTGGAAATGAGAAGTTATGAGAGCTTTGCAAGGGAAAGAAAAATAGACTAACTACACAAAGGGATGGTGCACAGGAATGAACTAGTATAACCAGGGAGAAATGTTCAGAGAGTGAGAGAGACAGCTGTAACCCCTCCGGGAAAGTAAGGATAAAAAGTCTACAGCTGAATCATATAATAACTCCAGCAGTTAAGGTGTCACAAGTCTTCTTGTTTCGAAAGGCCTTTTTCCCTTTGCTTATAACAGGGGTTTCAAACTCATCTAGCCCTGTGCACTGGATGAAAGGTGCAGGATCAGCACAGACTACGGACCCCGCCATGCTGGATCCAAAGCATGCAGCACCCACTCCAGCCAGTCCCGGACCCAGTGGAAAGAGACCCGGCATCCCGAATATTTGGCTGTCGTCATAGGACCAAGCCACCATGCTGGGATTCTTCCGATGGTACTGCTGAAGTTGTGGCACCGCAGCTCTCCTGGACTTAGTTGCCAAGCACCCAGGTCAGAACAGCAGTGTGAGCCCCAGGAACACTGTGGGCTGAAACTCAGTATCCTGCATTCCTGGCTGACACAGTGGGAACAAGCGGAGGTGCTGCTGGGGCTCCAGAACTACAGGTTTCACCCAGATACTTGGGAAGGTCTCCCATCAAGGCTGTGGGCCAGATGACTCCACTCTGTGGGCCAGATCCAGGCCACGGGCTGTAGGTTTGACACCCCTGGCTTATAACTTTGTCAAGTTTTCACCTTTCAGGAGGAACATTTTCAGACCTGGCCTCTACCTGGAAATGCTTTTGAAAGTTGAAGCAATAACTAAAACAACGACGTAGCGTTCAAAGGTAAAGGGTGAGGGGCTGAGGAAGAGATAAGATACCCTTTTAATGCTTAAATCAAGATTACCAAGACTGTTAAATTGTCACAAGATTGCAATGATTTGGGGTAGAAAGTCCAAAGTTTGTTATGGAAACAGTCCCTGAGCTGGATGAGAGCAATTAAGATGTCTGAAAAGATTTTGTTCACTCCTTTTAAAAATGTTAATTTTCAGGAAGAAATGATAAATGGTAAATTTTGACTCTTTTTTTGCATACATACATACAATACATTAATACATTAAATTGAAAATTGTTTGTTTAAAGTTTCCAGGCAAGACTACAGACATTTTTTCTTAACAGTTTGCAGCAACTTTGAAAATAAAATGGTTGCTGTCTCAGAAAACAAAGACCATTTCATACTGAATGGAAACCGTTTTGCAACCTTAGCTATAGTAGGCTGGCTCTATGGAATCTGCTGTGATACAAATACAATGATGACTTAGTTTCTTTATCTTCAGTTCGTATCACTTGTCTTTCAGGCAGGCAGCTAGCTCTGCTGCTATGTATAACATAGCATAAGGATTTGGGTTCACAACCACAACAAGCAGAACAAGAATCTTCTGCTTTTTCATCCTAAATTAAAAACACTAGCCCCAGGCCAAAAATCATGTCTTGGACTGTGAGATACTAGCTGTGGTTTAGAATTGTCATAATCCAAATAACATAATTAATATAAATGAGGTCTTTATTTGCAGTGGTCAGTTTAAAATAAAAATCCCTGGGAATGATAGGTATGGAACTATTAGCTGCTCTGGCATTTAAGGTTTTTCTATAGTATTAAATAAGCTTCTGCTCAACTATTTCCTTCCCATCCTCCATATATCTGGACTAAGAATACAGTGTAGGAAGGCCTCTTGCTTCTCAGGGATTGGCTTGAATCCAGCCTATTGTGAGACATGTGACAGCTAAAAAATGATAGTTTGAACTTCTCCGCAACTTGCAGTAAAAGTTCTCGGAGCATTCTACACAAGCTCACGGTCTACAAGACCTTTGTGAAGTACAGAAGAGAGACTGTAATCAGTCACTGAACAGAACAACAGGAGCAGTTTAGCAAGCCACAACAGTATAGAAGAGAAATTAATGCCTGGCTCAGATTTCCAAAAGGGACTTATGATGATGGGTACGGTAGTTGGTAGGTGCTCAACTTGATACCTTATGAAGATGTACATTTTTTTTAACTCCTTAATTAAAATCAGGCCTCAAGTGTCTCAAGTTGTGCACAGAAATTCACCAGTCACTTCTAACAATCTGGATCTAAGTTCTTGTTGTGCCGTATGGGCCTAGTTTTCATCCATAAATCTTAAAGCAATAAAACTTTGCTTTTTATGGTAAGTACACACACTTGGGGGGAGGGGGGAGTACAGAGAAGTGACTTGCCCACTGTAAGTGGAAAGTGCTAATTAGCATGCTCTAGCAGACTCAGTTAATCAAGTCTGCTCCAATGCACTGTAATCACTGTGCATCGGAGCAAGCGTCCCACACGTCTACAAGCACCAAAGGAAACCAGGACCCAGAGAAATGGAAACTGGCTAGTTTCTTCTTTATAGTCCATTTATCATAGGTTTCGGATATTCTCCAAATAATGGGTGCGACAGTTTTATGTGGTAGAGACCTGTGTTTTTTCCTCTCCTGTACTCTTCTGGGCACATTCCCCAACATGTCTGATTCCTCAGTTGTTCCTAAGAAGTGCATAAGAAGTGTCACACTGTGTTGGACCAATGGTCCAGTGTCCTGTCTCTGACGCTGGCAGTAGTCCATAGGGAGGATACTGAACAGTATGTATCTAGAGTGATCTATCTCCTGTTTATTACCCTCCCTGGCATCCACCACCATTGGCTTAGAGCAGTGGTTTTCAACCTTTTTTCATTTGCAAACCCTTAAAACATTTTGAATGAAGGTGCAGACCCCTTTAAATTGTAAGTGTGGGTATTTACAAACTTTTGATCGATCACAGTCATCCTTAGACAGCCTGCAGACCCCCAAGGGTCTGCAGACCACAGGTTGAAAACCAGTGCTTTAGAAGAGAGATCTCTTACTGTCCTGTTTAATAATAACAATTAATAGATCTATGATCCCTGAATTTGTCTAGCCCTTTTTTGAACCTGGCTGTACTACCTACCTCTACAACCGTCTGTGGGAATGAGTTCTACAAGTTGACTATGCGCTGGGTAAAAGAGTACTTTCTCTTCTTACTTTTAAATCCGTCTTCTGCTAATTGCAGTGGGTGCCCCTTAGTTATAGTGTTCTGGGATTTGGTGAATAACAATTGCCTCCTCACTTCATCCACACCCCCCCCATCATCAACTTCTAATATATCCCCTCTCAGTCATCTCTTTTCTGAACTGTAGAGTTATAGTCTTTTTTAGTATTTCTCAATATGGCAATTCCTTCATACCCCTAGCCATCCTGCCCTTCTCAGGACCTTTTCTAGATCTACCACCTCCTTTATGAGATGTGGAGACCACAACCATAGACAGTATGGTTGCACCATGAATTTGTGAAATGGTGCGTTTTTTGTTTTGTTTTCCAGTCCCTTCTTATTGATGCTCAACATTTTATTAGCTTTCTTGGTTACCACTGCACACTGAGCTGATGCTTTCAGAGACTATCTGCAGTGACTCCAAGGTCTCTTCTCTGAGTCATAACAGCGTGTTCACAGCCCGGCATTGCGTTTGTATTATCCCACGTTAAACTCAGGTTATTTTTCCCCGTGCACATTACCTTGCCTTTCCTCACAAGTCTCACTCAGCAGACAACACCCCTCTACCTGGACTTCCAATCCTACTCTATCACTCAGGCAAACGTGCCTCCTGATTTCCCCAAGAGGGTTACTGTGTGGACGTCATCAGTCTCTGGACTTCTGATGTTACTGTGCATCTCCAGCAAAACCAGGGAGGTGATTCTTCTGCTCTACTTAGCGTTGGTGAGACCGCAGCCGGACTACTGCGTCCAGTTCTGGGCACCGCGCTTTAACAAGGATGTGGACAAGCTTGAGAGAGCCCAAAGAGCCATCCGTGTGATCAGAGACTGACATGGCAAGCTATACGAGGAAAGGCTGAGGGACCTGGGACTTTTCAGCCTGAAGAAAAGAAGGCTGAGAGGGGACCTGGTAGCAGCTACACTTGGGGAGTATGTCAAGGGCTCGGTGAGCAACTGTTCACCAAGGCACCCAAGGGGAAAACCAGGAGCAATGGCCACAAACTCCTGGAAGATCGATTCTGGCTCAACATTAGGAAAATCTTCAGTTAGGGCGTCCAGACTGTGGAATAGGCTCCCTTCAGAGGTGATGCAATCGTCCACCCTGGAAATCTTCAAAAGGAGACTGAGTGCTCACTTCACTGGGGCTACCTGGCCCCAGCTGTCTTTCCTGCCTGGTGCAGGGGGCTGGACCCGATGATCTTCCAAGGTCCCCTTCGGCCCCTTCCAATCTGTGAAACATAGCCCTCGTGGTGTCAGGCAGGAATAAAGGATCAGGGCTTGCTGGGGGTAGGGTGGCTGTCATAGAGGACATCCTGGTTGTCTGCTACTCTGTCCTCTGTTGATAGGAAACCCGACAGCTTTATGTCCTCCATTTTTCTCTTCAAGGGAAAAAGTAGAGGACATGAAGTTATCTGGTTTCATATCAGTGGAGGACAACCGGACAGTCCTTTATGATGGCCACCCTTGTTGTGGGGTAATTTGTATGTGGGGATAGGCACAAAATGCAGCCAGGTGTGAAGCTGGAGCGAGAAGGAAGAGGAAGGCCCACATGAAAGTGGCTGCTGGGCACCAGTGGCTCCCGAAAAGAAAACCCGAGGACACAAAGGCGTCTGGTTTCGTAGCAGCCGTTCATTTGTGGCCATTCAGTCACAGGGCGCCGCTCTGTCCCTTCAAGAGAAAACAGAGGACATAAAGGCCCGGGCTGTGCCAAACGGCACCCTTCCTTCCCACTTGGGTTTCGGGGTGTGAACACAAGAGTGTTTCGTTTCGCATTTCACTTCAAGCCGAAACAGTGCGGCTGTTTCCACGTTTCGCCCGACCGCTGCGCTGGGGAAAGGAACACGCCCAGCTGGGCTGACTTCCCATCCCGGCCCCACGGTGGGGCTGGGGAGGGGAACCGCGCGCTCCGGCTCGCTCCCCTGCCAGCCGCGCGGGCCGGGAAGCCGCGGCGGGGCGGGATGCTGCGGGGACGGGAGGGCTTGACGCCGGCGTGGGGAGGGGCGCTGCAGTGGGCTCTGGCTCCCAGAGGGGTGCATTGGGCGC
>NW_017728934.1:5085970-5120496 GCF_001723895.1 Crocodylus porosus
AGGCGGCGGGGCCCGGCTCGGGCGGGCAGGATGCTGGCGCTGTTCAACAAGCTGCTGGACTGGTTCCGCGCGCTGTTCTGGAAGGAGGAGATGGAGCTGACGCTGGTGGGGCTGCAGTACTCGGGCAAGACCACCTTCGTCAACGTCATCGCGGTGAGCGAGGCCGCAGGTGCCCCCCGGGGTGTTTTGGGACCTCCCCTCCCCCTCCTCTCTCGTCCCCGGCGGGACACTGTGCGCAGGGGCTGGAACCATAGCAACCCCCCCCCGCCCCCCCCGCCAGTCGGACAAGATGGAGGCAAGTGTAGGCTTCACTGGGAGAGATGCTTTGTCATGGGCGGCGAGAGCCTGGTGCGTCCCCAGGAGCCGCCTGCCACCCTTCCCGGCTGCCTCCCTGTTTGGCTGGGTGTGGCCTTGAGGCCTCCATGAGACCGAAAAGCTGCCGCGCACCATCGAGGCAGCGCTAGGAGTGGGGAGAGCAGGGCAAGGGTCTTGCTGGCACGGACCCTTGTTAAAGGGGATCCGGAGGCTCAGATGGTTCGAGTCCTGCCCCCCCCGCCCCCGCTCGTCTCCTACTGGCTGGAGGCGTCTTAAATCCGGAGACCTCTACAATGGGCCCGTAGTCGTTCAAGATTGCTCCAGGGCCCGAGCGCCCTTTAGCGTCTAGAGCAGGGCCCTGGCATCCTTTTAACAATGATGAGCAACGGTAGCACGGCTACATGAGCAAGACCGACAAGATAAACCCAGAGGTTTCAAACGGGAGCCCGTAATGGCAATGGCATCCTGACCCCATCATCTTTCTGAGGTCTTTGTCACACAGTGGTTGCTGCATTATTTTCCGAGTGAAAGTGAAGAGCTGGCCTCTTCTACCCACTGTTGTCAAGTTGCACCTTTCTGTGTCGTCTTTGAGTCAAGGGAGCAAAGAGCAAGGGTTTAGTGTCGCTGGATGAACAGTAAGACGTGGTCATCAAACTGGCACCATTCATGGGTGTGACAGCAGGCACTTGGGAGACCAGGTCCCTGAACCCTAGAGATATGTTAGGCTCTGATAAACCATCACTCTGAAACAACTGAGTTTGTTGGCTTCTAATATATTCTTAATGTTGCATCTTCACCCGGTGTAAAATTTTCATGCCATCTTTTACAAGGCAGTTCAGCAGTTTATTTGTGGCCATTTAGTTACAGAGTGCTGCTGCCTGTCCCTGTAAGCAGGGGCTCCCAGACAGTGCTGTTCAATCTGCTGGGCTGCCTCCTGCAACCGTTTCTTACTTGAGAGGCTGGTGGGAAACGAAGGTTTTGAAAGCCTTGGCTGCATAAAAGGTCAGTAATGGGAATGTTGCCTTAATGCAGTTGTCATCGAAAGTGCACACGTGTACTAGAGCGTTTTGGTAGGAGGGTCCAGGCTGTGTTCAAGTTCCCCAGTGTTTTGTTCGTTCCAAAATAACTTGGTTATACGTGTTTTTCTTCCTTTTATCAGTTTTTCTCAAGATGACAAATGGATGCAGTGATTTGTCGTGAGAATACGTCTTCTTGCAAAGCCAACACTAGTACCTGGGTCAGGAAAAGGGAATGCTAGCACTGGAGTCTCCATCCTCCTAGAGGCCTGTCTTTTTTTTTTTTGCTGCCAGTTTCAGACTCCTATTTACCTAGGCTGAGAGTCTAAATGCAGATTTGGATCCTTTGCATTGCCACCAGACTGCCCCAGCCAGTTGCTGCTCTTATTTTCTATGTCACATGTGCTTTCCTAAGACATTTACCTTCAGCACTTGAAGCTTTCAGTATAGGCAAAACAGTGTTAATTCCTGAAGGACAGTCCTGGCACCAGCAAAGCCCAGGTGAGAGAGCCTGAAGAACAGGGAATTTACTCAGTTCAAAAGCAAGTGTGCTAATTTGTTAATTCTGCTCAGTACACTGTTCAGAAAGCCCCTGTAGGAATTATAAAAGCACTTGGAGCCTCCTGCATTTGGCAGCCATCTTACAGGGAAGGGGTCTCCCTAGGTACTGGCAACGCTGAAACAGAACATTGTAACCAAGACCATCTTGTGCTGTGGTGCATAAAGAAGGTTTGAAAAAAGAAGTTGTTTTCTGCTTGTTTTGGCATAATCGGGAATGCCAACTCTTATTTTCTCAGTTTTGTTGGCTGACGCATCTGTTTTATGTGCGCTCTTAGCGCTTACCTGAGGGGAAATTGGGTGTAGAGTCTAACATAATCCTACAAACCGTTAATCGCATAGTTGAGTTCAAAGGGATGCTGCCACTTGAAATGGTCAGTTCTTCAGTGAAGTAAAAATAGTTTGTTCTGTTCTTGTTCCTGAGTCCCCTGCCAATTTTGTAGTATTACATTTTCCTTTTTTTAAGTTGTGTGGGTTTTTTTTTTGGTTTTTTTTTTTTGAAACCCCCTCCTTAATGTTGTTGAAGGGACAGATCCAAACAGAGGATATGTTCTAGCTGCTGCCACTGAACCTTTTATACTATTATAGGTTCTTGGGTGTTAACTGTAATTAACAGCAGCGAATCACACTAGTCTGGAATTTATATTTAAGTTAAAGTGTTCCTTTTTGAGTAAATATAAACCAGTTTTTTAAAGCTCAAGGTCTAACAACTTCGATTTCAGTTTGTTAGGATTCTCCTTTGGTATCTGACATCATCCAACTAGTTGTCCATAGCCTTCCCAGAAAAGCAAGTCAGACAAGAAGACCTAGAATTTTTAACAAGCAGAAGACTGTTTCGGGAAGGGGGGTGACCTGTTTTCAGGCTGATTTTACACATAATAAGCAAAAAAAAACCCCCAAAAATGAGGTGCCAGACTTTTTTCTTCCCTTTGTATGTGAACTTTAAAGGATAAAAAATAAAATGCTTTTTACCGCCTAGAATTGGAGTTTTCATGTTGCACCAGAACAAGGAGCAAGCTCCAGATCTGCCCTCTTCTTTCCCTTCCTCCTCAGCTCAGGTTTTGGAGATATAGGCATAAGTTTGGCATGAGAAACTCAGCTTCAGAAAGCAGATAACTAAAGGAGGAAATGTTGCTTCTGATTATAGTGTATTTATAGACAAATGTCTTTACATTCACTTGCTGGGTTAGAATATTGAAAAGTTCTGCTGTAAAGCCAGATAGAAAATGGCTCAATTTATTAAGGGTTTGCTTCTCTCTAATGAGGTCATGCCAGCAAAATAGCTGCCAGAAAGCAAGAGGGTCTAGAGTGGCCATTGTAATTAAAACCTAATTTCCAAGAACGACATGGTTTGCATACATGGACTGGAGAAGTGGGGAATATACTGAGTCTGGCAAGGTCCTTTAATTATTTTTCTGTCCCCATTAGGTGAAAAACTTAGTAGCAGCTCCTGGGTTAGATTAGAACTGGTAACCAGAAAAAGGGATGTCAATATGGTGAAGAGATGGCATAGGGTAAGGTATTGTCAGTCAGATAACTTGCAAGGAAAACAGCTTTCAGACCAAAATCTGTAATACAGTTAAAGTTGTGAATGGAATAGAATTGTGAAGGTAGGCTGACACAGGGAGCCTTCACTCCATGCGTGACATCTGTATTTTTTATCCACCACCTGTGTTAGCATGCTGTATGTAGTAAGGGTTGAGATGAGCCATAGTAAAAAAGAAAAAGCCTTTGTTCTCCTAGCCTGGCCATTCTACCTTTCTGCCCCAGGCTTTCTCCTATTTGTTTCACCTTTTATATCTCCTAGTATCATAGTACTTAGGGTCGGAAGGGACCTAAACAGATCATCAGGTCCGACCCCTGCCCTGGGCAGAAACGGGTGCCAGGATCATATCACCCCAGCCAAATATCTGTCCAGCCTCCTCTTGAAGACCCCCAAGGTAGGAGAGAGCCCCACCATTCCAGAGCCTGGCAGCCCTAACTGCCCCTGCCCCATTCCCTCCCTCACCGTGGGGGACTTGATCTGGCAGTCCTAACTCATCATTATATCAAGTTCTAAATTCTCTTGTGTGGAAATTTTAATTTGTTTGCACAGCACATGGTGCAATAAGATCATGTGGGAATACTATGGTAATGTGGTGTGGTGAATTCAAATCAGCAGGCTTTATTTGGGAGTTTTCTTAGATTTTGTTGCGTAGGAAGTGTATCTGCATGCCAGAGAACTTGGAGGAAGTTGCACTTTATGGCCACATCCAGACATTCAGGGACATGTGCTTGCAGCAGCACAAATTGCCACAGCGTACGCCCCTGCACATGCGCTTTGATGTGGGACAAATTGCTCTTGCCCAGCTTCTCTGCAGCCAGGGAGAGCTGGAGGCTGGCGCCAGCACCGGTGCTGGCCCCAGCAGTCTTACCTGGTGACCTGGAGCAGCAGGAGCACAGGTCAGGCAGCACGAGGCCTGGCCAGCAGCCAGAGTGTTGTTCCGGATGGCCTGGCCTCTCTGCGTGCCAGCACATGCTTGTTGTGCGTGCATTGCACAGCTTTTTGTGCTGGAGGGTGGGGTACTATCAGCAGATCTCAGTTGTACATTTTAATGTTTGCCATGTGCAGTTTATGGTGCCACAAACCTCACAGCCCTGCAGGTCTGAATGTGGCCTATGATTATATATGTATTGCTATGACAGACATAAGAAAAAGCATTCTCCAGTAATTATAGTAGCATTTAAATCTAATACTTCGTGATGAGCTTAAGCAGGTTGTAAACTGTTTCCATGCAGGACATGTAAACTGTCTTCTTTGCCGGTGAAACTTGTAATGTGCTTTGCAGCAGTGTGGTTCAGTCAGCTGATCTCAAGTTCATCCAGTCCAGATGTTGACCAGCAGAATTTCTGAAATCTGCCATGCAGATAACGTTTACACAGCGGCTTTAACTGTTACTCACAAATTCTGATCTTCCTAGCAGATATCTGCTAAAAATAAGTCCCTGACCTTTTCACAAAGAGTCATTTGCATGAGGTCTTGTCAAAGACTTAAATAAATCACATCTGAAATTGCTGTTTGGAGTTGGTGTAACAAGAGCATTTGGAACAAAATTCCTGGTGTTCATTTTTTGAGAATTATTTTAAATTCTGTATCATGGACAGTTTGTCTGACTTCCCCTTATTTCGCTAAAATCTCTTACAACCTAAACTGCACAAATAAAAGATAAAAGAAATCCGACAGAATTTAACAGACGAAACAAATTGGATTTAAATGAAGAATGAATTACAGCTTTTAACGATAGCGTATTTAGCCCCAATTCCATAATATTGACAACTTGTAGTTTAAGGTAAGGGAGAGATTGTGACATTGTGTTTTAAATATAAAGATGCTTTGGATAAAAGTTGGAGGATATAATGTGAGCAGTTGCCCATATTGGCAACTGGGAGGGTAGAGAGGGAGCACTTACTCTTTTTGCTTGGGCCTTGTCAGCCTATGATTTTAGTTGCTGTGTGCATGCCTCTCCTGCACAGTTTTAACTTGCCTAATTTCAGAACCTTGGATATTATCTTATGACACTGCAGAAATGGTGATCTCTTCCAGCCAGCGGACACATGACAGGGTCACTGTTCAGTTGTTCAGTACAGAGAACAAGATTTGCTCGGTTAGTGCGGTTGTATTGAGTACAGCAAGATTTCTGTCTGGAGTGGGATTCTGTCTTCAGTTTTAGTTTGTATTCTTTGGCAGGCCAATGCTTTCCTTTCCTAGCTCTGCGGAGATAAATTTCAAAGCAGTATGTATAGAGAAAGCCCAAAAGCTACATTCTGTTTAGTTTTCATTAGAAATTGAGTTTTTTCCCTCCCTGTTCTTCTCTGGAAGATTTCCTGCAGGCCATTAGAAAGCTGTGTTTGGTATCAGAGATGCAAGTGAAGCATGTTTGTAAAGGAATATAATTTTTCTTTAGGTTGTTTTAAAATACTTGAATGCATAGCACATGATTGTAGATTTGTTAAAGTTTTAACAGTAATTTCAGTTGAGGGTTGGGAAGATTTTCCATCTGCCTTAGCAGATCCTTTAAGGGGGACATCCAGTAAAAATATTATATTTTTTCATATGCTGCCTTTTATTTCTTTGGACAGTTTTGTTTTATTCTATTTTCCTTTCCTAAATTGACTCTTACTAATGCAGTTACAGTCTCCCTAGAATTATTCAGTTTATTAGGTTCTAGCAGTTTTCGTACAAAAAACACTGGAACAGCAGCATGGCATGATTTAGATCTTCAGCATCTGGAAGATGGAGTTCTTACCCCTAGGGCCGGCATCACTTGGCTAGGGATAGATGTGTGACTATTTAGTTTTATTAGCAGTGCACCAATATATTGGTCTATATCAGATTGCCGCTGATAAAAGGAAAATTGACATAATCGGCTTTTTTTGGCCAGCATAGCCAATAATGTCACCAATAAAGGACACGTGCATGTGCGCAGCTGCAACATGCACGTGGCCAGGAATGTAGCCCAGCGGCTTGGAGAGCAGCGTCTGGCAGGAGGGCTGGGCCAGGGCTGAAGCTGCATTGGGAGGTTGAGCTATGAGGGCACCTCTGCTGCCTGCCCACATGCCCTGAGCACAGCCCCCCCCACTGGGAAGAAGCTGGTACAGCCCCTGGCCCCAAGCCTGCAGCAGGCAGCCCACCCTTGTCCCATGCACAAATCTGGGGTGCACATGTGCCTCATGCCTCCCCCAGGTGTGTGCATAGCAGCAGGGAGCTACCCTCCCTCCCCACCCTCCCACAACCCCCTGATGAGCTGCCTGCAGCTCCATCCTGCACCCTGCCCCTCCCTGGCTGGGCAGCCTCAACCCTTGTGCTAGCCCCATTCCCTTCCCTCACTGTGGGGGCCTTGATCTGCCCCCCCCCCCCCCCCCCCCCCCCCACACACACACACAATGCCACTTCCTGCTAACAGACTTACTGGCTCTCCACACTGCCAGGCCATAAATAAATAAGTTTTATTAAAATAGACTGTCTGCTTCATGGGTGGCAGGTTACCTACTCTTACTGCTAGAAGCTCTTTTCAGTCATGCCACTGTGCTGTGGTTGCCCCTCATGATTAGTGAGGGTTTTTTTAAGAAGTTAGGCATGGATTGAGGTGTAAATCTCTTCTTGTCTTTTGCTGTATTTGGCCAGATTATTGTGTGCAACTTTGCCAAGATCTCAGAATTCAAACTCCATCCTTACTATTCTGACACCAAGAAAAGATTCCACTTGTAAGTCACCTCTCTTGTATTATTCAATAGCAAATAAGTAAGTGTTGATACTTAACATATTTAGGTGTCAGAATCAACCCCAAACTTCTTTGAAATTGGTTGGGCAAGGCATACCTCTGAGCTGTTGTTTCATGTTGTCAGCAGATGCACCACTTCCCATTTTCAGGCTTATTTTCACAGTCCTGAAGGCTGGTGATATTTTCAAAAGACAGCTTAAGCAGAAGAAGGAGCCCCCAGGGAAGTAGCTATACCACACTGCTGTGAGCCCATCCAGTTTGACCCTTGCAAACATTAGCTGATTAGTGTTTTTCCAGCTTTTTGCGACATGTCTATTCCTGTTATACCAAGGATGTTTAAATCGTGTTCAAATGACTTGACCAAAGCTTCCCAAGGCAGTGGCAGAATGCAAATAGAAGCCAGATGTCCTGAGCCCCAGTCTCTGCTCTAATCACTTGATTATATACCTCCATGTTCTGAGATGGGTTAATAAATTCTAGCGCTCCTGAATCTGATCTTCTAAAGACCGTCATTTGGATGCCTTGTGTAACCCTACACATGGATCAAGACAGGAATGTCTAAATACAATTGTTCTAGACTAGATCTCAAGTTGAATCCAAATAATACATAATACAATTTGCAAGATGAATCTCAGATTATATCTTTGAATGAGAATGATGGAGAGGCAAGGATTTTTAGTAATATCTTTTATGGGATCAATTGTATACTTAGAACAGCTGTTGGGCAAGGTTTTGGGCAGCAAGTGCCCTTCCTCAAGAGGCAGATGAAGCTAGACACAGGCGTGATTGAGGCTCCTGAGACTAATCTCTTAAAGTGTTTCTAGAGTAGGATAATCCAATTTGTTTTTTTGTAATTCATATTTGCTGATCAACTGCCTCCTCCCCACTGCTTTCCTTGTGCTTTAGGGACCTGGAGAAAGCAGCTCTAGCTCCCCATAGAGGGGAATGTCTCATTGTTGCTGCTAAAATTTCTTTTGTTTCATCAGTTTCCCTTAACGAAAACATTATAACTTTTTTTTTTACATTCCAAAAAACAGTGCTGACATTGCATAGCTGCAATCCTGGACAGAGCTAAAATGCAGCGTCAATTTCAGAGAATCCATGAGAGCACCATCAGGATGTGGCAGGCTGGATTTAGGCCCCAGTTCCCTCCCTTTTCCTTTGTAGAATCCTCTTTGCAGTGCACTTTAGGACAGAAGCAGCTGCTGAAGTCCCTTAGTCCCAACATTTGCTGCCATTTCTCCTTTCCCTCAATGTCTGTCCCCCTCTGCCTCCACCCCCACTCCAAGGGGAAAATATATATTACTTGGGCAAGTGGGTGAAGATGCAGCTACGTTGAGCTTCTTTGGACTAGACTCCTCGTGCCTTGAGTTGCAGGAGTAGACAATTATGTGATGACAAGCTGTGATTTGGCAACACAGAGAAACAGAGGATGCAGAGGAAGCTGGTTGCACTTGCCTATTAAGGAAACACGTGGATTTGCAGCCTTCAGTCTCGGGGTTAGATTCTCTCATGACCTGCTCTCTCTCCCAAGAGCTGGGCTCTTTCTCTGCTTGGTTCTCCATTTTTCTGACTCTCTGGATTATGTTGAATACATACAAGTTACATTAAAGCAGAACTATAATTCCTGTGAAGTGAGATAGCTAAGTTTCAGCATGCGCTAAGCCTAGGGCTTAAATCTGCTTTTTTTTTTTTTTTTTGCTGTTGACTTCTTGCTTTTTTTAAGCCCTCTGTGCTGCTCCCAAATTGAGAAAGAAATCAACATGGAACAAAAGAGAATTCAGTGGTTTCAAGTGCTCCTAGAACACCAGGTACTGCCTAAGCCTGCGACAAATGCAAACAATAGCAGCTGTGAAGGATGGAAAAAAACATGTACATAAATCCAAGGAGGGAGGTTGCTGTTACTGAAGGAACTAGCTCTACGTGTATTCACTGGTCCTAGGAACCAAATGGCTGTAGGTACAGGGCTGGAGTCTTGAAAATACTTGGTGTGGAGTGGGGTGGGGTTGGCGTTAGAACTGAAAATGATGGCTGTTGAGGGTTACTAATACCCATCAGTAAATTTTTCATCTTGCAGGGTGGCAGGTTTTTACTATAAACTTTCCGACTATCTGGACCAGCAGTTTTCAACCTTGGGTTCACAGATTATATCTAAGGGGTCTGCAAAAGATGACTGATCAATCAAAAGTATGTGAATCCTTACACTTACAGTTCAGGGGGGGTCTGCACGTATATTTGGAATTTTTTTAGATTTTTGCAAATGAAAAAAGTTGAAAACCATTGGTCTAGACTGTTTCCCTTAGGTGTGTGACTTTTCATGCCAAGCTTCAAACCATTAGGTAGTGCTCCCCCAGAGAGAGTACACAAAACTGGAGTCAATACCTACCAGTGAAACATTCCTTCTATGCCTTCGTCAAACTAAGACCAAGTGAGATTCTTAAGTTACAAATACACAGTAGAAAAGTTGCGTGTTTTCCACTGAGATGAGTCTTGCTGGAGAAAATCCTGATGTGAAGGCAAGACACTGTGATGTATCCAGGTATGTAGCCAGTTCAAGTAAATTACAAGCATGGGGTGGGAGAGAATAGACTCAACTTTAATCATCTGCATCAAGATGAAAATCACAGAGCCTTGTCTACAGAATTTCACATACCTCTTCCCAGTGACAGCATAGCCCAAGTAATGTCTCAGTGACAGGAGATCTGAGACACTCCCAAAGGAAAGGTATAGGAATCTGTACTGATTGAATAGTGCCAGTGACACATTGGCCTCTGCGTGTCAGGGATTGAAATGATGATCCAAAACTGTTAAACAGTTCTAGACTGCTTACTTAGGCACAGGACAAGTCAAATCATTTTCAGGAACAGTTATTTAAGCTGCCTTACTGTATGAGCCTTGTGGTTTTACTGGCATGGTTTTTTTTTTAAATCTTTTCACCCACTACAGCGGGAAGTATGCTGCAGTCTATTAATACCCATGTTAGAAAACTGTTCCAAAGCGTTTGGCAAGTTATGGTCATGGCATAGTACTGCCTTTTCTGGGGCTGGTCTTTTCTGTGTATACTAACCTGAAATACCACTCTGGAAGAACCTTGTAACTGGTAAGGTTGCTTCCATGTGTGGTTGGCTAGCTATCTTGAAAATCAGCAGTTGCTTTTGAGCAGGGGTGAATAATAAAATCACTTCTATAGTTGGGTGGGTTTGTGATTTTCACCCTGCCCTTTTTCAAACAAAGAATCCAGTGCATAAGGAATAGATGTTTTTCTTTTAAGAACAGTTACCTTTTTCTAGTGAATTGGTTAGTGAATGAATTGGAGAATTGCTGCTTTGATACCAATGAAATTTACTTCTGTCTCTTTATTTCTTGGTTTCCTTCCTGTAAAGCCTCTTCTAGCCTGTATCACTGCCTCAGCACAGTAGTACTATGTAGCTGACTCTTTATCCAGGCTTGCTTGCTGGAGAAATGCAGTGTACATCAAAGAGAGAGTTTCTGTTGGAAGAGAGAAGAGTAGGAAGGCAAAGTATTGTTTTGGTACTCTTGACATTCAGGACCAGAGCACTCGGGCCTGTTTGGCTTCTACAACCTCCCCTTCATCTTTAGCAGGATCAACAAAGCAAACTTGACCAAGGGTTATTACTTCTGCTGCTCCTTCTGCTGGGAGGTGTGCTGCAAGAGAAGTGGCATGGGTGTGGTTTTCTGAAGCTCCGGTTTAGGAAGCACGATAGAAATTTGGGAGTGTGTTGAATCCATATCAACTCTCCGCAGATAAAGCCTACTACATAGACGCTTTTGTTCTCTTCAGAAATACTTACAAAGCTGAGCTGTTTGCCACAGTTCCGGCTTTTCCAAAGTGCTAAGCGCTCACATCTCCACTGGACATTGGCAGGAGCTGCAAGTGTTTAGCGGTTCTGAAATCTGGGTCAGGAAGGAATAAGCTTCATACTAGTTGTGACTTTCCAAGGCACCCTTGTGAGTACAGGAATGAAAGCCAGGAGGATGCTGAGTCACTTGGTCACTTTAGCTTTCAGGTGATCATTTGATCACTGCCTCTATCAACTTTGCTGGTAAGCAGCTCAGCAGCTGTCAGCAATAGAGACACTGCCTCCAAGCTGAGCTTGCCCAACAGAAGACGGTGTAATTCCTACCTGGTTAGTATTTGCTGCGTTGTGATGGGAGCAAACCTTGCTGTAGCACTCACATGTAAAGATTTTCTTCCCATTTCACTCCCATCCTGTTCCTGTGGGAGCAGTTGCATGCTTAGCAACTTACAAAAAGGTGCCTCTATTTAGATGCCTAATGAGCTCAGGCTCCTATGTTAAAAAAAATTGTCTCTGCATCTTTTCCAAGTATGTATTTCCCTAGGTGAATGGTTCATCAGCCAAATGGATCATCCCCAGACTTCCCCTTTGGGCTGAAACTGGAAGATTATGAGCAAATGAAACATGCAATGAGTGTTTACTTGCAGCCCTAACTACAATTTTACCTCCTACAAAAGGTGCATAATGTTACATGAGACTACCAATGCTAGCAGTTGAATATATTCATTTTAATTTCTCTGTGGTTTGTGTTTGTGGGGACTTTTACTGCTTGTTCACCTGTAATTAAGGGTAAAAATTATAGTTTGCTATCCTCTTGTTTCATACAGTGATAGCACTGGGAGAATGTTTTGAAAAAAGAGTGAAAAAAATGCCTGTTTTGAATTGTTAAACTCTTCACATTCATCTGTTATAGAGAGAGCACTAGAATAATGGTCGCAAATGCTGCAATGATATTTGTAGGTCTTGATGTTTTGAGCTATTGTGACAAAGCCCCAGGGCATCAGAGTGCCCCTAGAAATGCAACATGGGTTTCTGTAAGTGTAATCTTCTTGTCCATGGCTCTGCTGAATGCATGTGCTCAGGTTATTTGTCCACAAATCCTGATTTACCACAGGCTCTGTGGTAAAGTAACAGAAAAACAAAACGCTTTATTGCAAGGAAGAACAAAAGTATAAAAAAGAAAAAGCGATCAAATGCTTTGACAAGAGCATAGTAAAACAATTGACAGAATCCTCACCTACATTCAGACTCCCATGTAGCCCCCATCTCCCAGGGTCAGCCTCCCCTTGGTCACAACCAGCCCCCTCCATGGGGGACCTCCAGTCCCCACTCCTCACAGGGAGCCCGATGTCCAGCTACCCTCTAACAGTCTGTCCTAGAGCATCCCACACAGCCTTCTCCCACGTACCTTAAGTGGAGCCAGAGAATCAACTAGCGTTTCTGCCTGTGAATCCATAACAGCTATTGTTTCTGTGGCGTTCCACTAGTGGAATATATACAATGGCCTGGGCTCTGTCATCAGTTGCATTTGTTGGTTTTTCTTGTAGATCTCGAATGGGCTTTCCTCTTTCATGTGGGAGTTCTCCTTTTGATCAAAGTGGAGATTTAAATGGAGTGTAGTTCACACGCATTAATATCAAAAATATGTTAATGCTTTGCAGGCAGCTTAGTCTCCGGAACCATCACCTCTGCCTTCTTTAAGGTCTTAATTCCCAAGTCTGTTCTGATACTGTCTGGCTGTAATAAGATACTGCCCAGTTCTACAAGGATTCTTATTCCATGTCCATAACCATAGTGTGAGCATGTTGTAGTAATGAATTAAGAACTACCAATACTGAATTAAATATCTGTTACTATGTTTTGTTTATCATTTCACAGGGAGAAGCACATAGAGGGCATGTCTACATGTGCACATTTACTGCTTAATAACCTAAATTACTATGCAGTAAAGGCATGCATCTACATGTGTATGCCTGTACTGTGCAGTAAATATGGTGCATTGCAGTGATGTGGGCATAAATGTGATGCCTGCATGATGCAGGTATCAAAGCCACATCCTATTAGTTACTGCTCAGTAACACATGTGTAGGTGCCTTACTGTGGAGTAACACTGTGTATGTGTACTGACTTGGGACTAACTTTAGTCGTAAGTCAGCCCATCTCCAGTGTTAATGCACCTTAACACCTGCACGTGTAGATGCCAGCTTATTCCCACTTGTTGCACAGTAAATTACTGTGCAGTAAGTTTAAGCCAGCGTTAATCCATGTGTAGACACATCCAGAGTGGAGTATCTTTGTGAGGGGGTGAATGCATACTGTGATGTATTTGAGAAGACCAGGTCAAACAATTACCCCATGCTTGAGGCACAAGGTGGTGAGATGTGTGATGTGCCTTAGTCCCAGACTGTAGAAGGAACTAGCCCTAAGATAGTTCCCTCTACATGCAGACAAGCTTTCTTTTTAGAGAGTTTCCTTGTGCAAACGTGTTGACCAGTTATGTTCACCCATGAGCTTTAGATGATTTTTTTTTTTTAAAGTATCTTGTCCCAAGACACTGAACATTTGGATTGTAGGACCTACAAGTTGAACTGGATTCATTATTCTGTGGGAAGTCAGTATGAAGAATAGATTTGATGTGTTCATGCTAGCCTACTGAGGGGCCATGTTGTAGTGTTGTCTCTTAGTTGGAACTTGCTTCTTCTGAAACTTTACAACCACCATTACCTCTTGCTGCAATCCAATTGAAAGATGAGTAACTAAGATCAGGTCTTCCTTTGTATGGGTGGGAAAGTGCCTTTCAGCCAGCTGGAGATCGCAGAAAGCAATATTCCTCAATGCTCTGTGAGATCTGAGCAGCGGTGAGAAATCCAAGGATACTAGACTTTGAACTTAATTGACTGATTGTGGGGTGTATGCCTTCAACCAAAGGGAAGTACCGCCATCTGATACATCTGACACCACAAAGTTGAACCTGTTTCTCACATCAGCTTCCCCAGACCCCAACTTCCTCAAACGCCTCCCATTGTTCTAATAGTAGGTATTCACCTATATTAAAATTTGTGGAGCAATAATGTGGTCAGGACTCAAAAGACTTCCATACTTTCCTTATCTTTACTGGTGATTGCTATGAAAGGTGAGGGTGGGGTATTTGTTAATCACATCCAGAGCCAAGCCCCCCCATTAAATTCCAGTCCATCTTCCAGCAGTTTGTGTGATGCCCCTGGACTCTGCTTTGAGACTTCATATAATCCTCCATGTGCTAGGAGTCTCATCCAGCACCTGTATTTGGCTTCCCAGCTTCCTGAATGCTTCTGAAAGAGCACTTTGCTATTGCTTTTCTACCTTTTCTTTGTCCCTCTTGGATTGTCTTCAGTGGCTGCTGCTTCTGTTTGTGTGGGGTTTTCCTGATCAGCAGCACAAAATTGTGGTTTTTGTATGGAATAGCAGTAGAGAAACTAACGCAGAATTGGTGCTGGTACTGTCTGTCTATAAACTCACGATAGAGCACTGTTTGTGAAGACTGAGTCTGCATTGTGGACGTTGGCACAGGTATATTTACATCAATGCAATGGTGCCAGTATGAAATTCTGTAGTGTAGTCTGTGTGTGTATCTGGAAATGTACTGAAGCCTGAAGGGGGGCTATGAGTAGGTTTTGGGGTGCCCACCCAGCCCAGCATGGGGAGGAGCTACCTTGGCAGCCCTGGGACTGAGGCGAGTCCTGAGGAAAGGGTGGAGGCAGAGGCAGGCCCACCCTTTCTGGCCACATGGCCTCCATCTGCTGGCGGCGCTGCGGGTGGGTGGGTGAGGCTCTGTGCTGCTGCTGCCCAGGTGAATGGGGCCCTGGGGCTCCCCACTACCAAGCCCTGCCTGCTGCTTCCAGGGCCATGCAGGTGGGGCTGGAAAGCCCAGCAGTTGTTGTGGTACAGGTGGGCCGTGGAGTTTTTATGCCATGCTGGGGGTGTGAGCACGAGAAGAAAAAGGTTGAGACCCCCTGGTATAAAAGGTATTTAGCTTCTTTATAGACTTTGAAACACCCCTTTGCTCATCCTACATGCTAGAGTTGGGATATGTACGGGATAGGTTCGTTGCTGCAGATGCTTGCAGGGAATGAAGGAAAGCACTTCACTCAGTAAGTTTGTCTGTGCTCAGAGCCTACAGCTCTGTGGGTTGGATGAGTGGCACGGGGCCTGTCAACAGGCCAGATCAGGCCAACAGACCTCTTCCCATCACTTTCTTCCCCAGTGTACAAGATCCAGCACCTGCTTCAACTGGTCTGGGGCCTGCTGTGTGCATGCCTGGAACATGCGCTGCATGGGGCACAGTCTACCTAGGGCTATGTAGCACAGATCATAGACCTGCCAGAACACATGCTGCGCATGGTGCTCATAGGTGCTGCATTCAGGGTGGGTCCTTACCTGGTTGGAGCAGGTGCCACATTCAGTGCAGTGTGGCCGATGTGTTGGCATTGTGTGCAGCACAACACCTGCTCTAGGTAGCCTGGGATCTGCACTACGCACCCCCAGCCAGACTGCACCCCATGTGGCAACCATTCCAGCAGCACGTGCCCCAAGCCCTGTCTGGCTGGTCTGAAGCATGCTATGCCCCATGTAGGTCTACTCAGACTGAGACGGCACTGGGGGCCATATTTTTGGTTCCCCTTGCTCTGAAGAGTAAATGGATATACTGCATTTGGCATGGTGTATTTTTTTCCTTCCTTTCTTCCAATTTCTTAGTTTCCACCCAGGCTGGTCTCTTAGATCTCTAGACTTGGTGCTGTGCAGCTGTAGAAGCCCCAGGGTGGGCATAGTGAGTTAAGATCTCCCTACTTGTCATACAGCAGTACTTCTAAAGACTGTGGTTGCACACTTATTTTCTCAAAATTTAGCCAAGCAGATCCTTTCAGGAGTCTATTTATATTTAGTCTAGGTGGCTTTCTCACACCCCCATCTCTACTTCATTGCATAAAATGTAAACTTGCACAATAGGGCAACAGTGTCACAAAGATCACTCTTTCTATGGAAAACATTTTATCTCATTGCAGGTGTTATATATGCACAGTTCAGATTGAAATGATTGTGATGGCTGTCTGTCAAGCCTGGCTTGACCTCACAAATACAGAAGAAATAGAATCAGGATGAACATAATTAAGTTATATTCTATGTTCCTAAAAAGGAAATGCCTGTTGTTCATTAACTGGATGCAGCTCTGATGCTAAATGTATAAGGGTAGTAGATCTGTTGGGAGAATTGGTACCACTTTAATATAATCAGTGATTTTCAGATTGTACTTCAGGGTCAAATAATGCTCAAAACCAATTTGTTCTAAGAATGCTATTTATCTGCATTGTTGCATGAACCCAGATGTTTTCACTTTTCTCCCACCTCTCTGAAATCTTCAGGCAAATTCAAAAAACAAATAAAAATCATGTATATAGTACTGTGAGCTTTCACTGAGCTTTAGAGATGCTATAGATTCCCTGCCCCCACGAGTTTGCATGCTGAGCTGACAAAATGGATTAAAAGTGAGAGGCTGTGAAGATTGATATTATTTATAATTTCTGTGCTTCCTTTGTATTACAATTTAAGAGCAAATTTGCATCAGGAACTTCTCTCTGCTTTTTTACAGTGTGATGGAGAGATGGAGAGGGGATCAGAGAGTCAGTAATACATTATTAGCATTGGGGATTGGATGACTGAGGCAAATGGTGATGGGATACATGGAGTCTTTCTCTTTGTTTGAAACTAGCTTGGGTCAGCTCAGATTTAAAAATTACCAGCTGGTGACCCTTGTTTTAAATGCATTTGCTTTTAGTCCATTTCCTAGGGAGCAGGTGTCCATACCATTACCAGCCCCATAATTGGCCATAAGCAGCCTTTTAGCTGGCAGTCTCATGGGATACCAAGAGTGAAATAGAGGATGGAGGTTGCAGCTGTCATGGCAAGTTAAATTTATTAACTTTGGAGCTATTCATTGTGCTTAGTTTCTTAAAACTTCACTTTATAAAATTGGCATGGTCCCTCGCTAAGATTATACACTGTGTAGGAGTGCAGAGATGTAAGAAGGCTCAGAAGGATGGAGAATTTGTAAGTGTCTCAGGACTGGACAGCTGCCTTCACCGTGACAGTGTGCGGGTTACTTTTTTTCCTCCCGCTTCTTTGAAGGCACAACCCAGGTACCCCACCTCCTGGCTAAGTGTAGTAACCATTAATTATGCCATGGGTCAGCAACCAACAGTCCATAGGCCATAGCTGCACTGAAAAGACACTGTATCTGGCTAGCAGCATGGTCTAGCCACAGCAACAGAGGTGGCACCCCCACAGTCCTCATGCCTGCCTTTTTCTTTTTCAGTCTGTTTCCTTCACAGCATTTGTAGCTTGCTGGGGGGCATGGCCCAAGGAAGTGGCTGAATCGCAAGTAGCAACCTGTGATGGCCAAAGGTAGCTAATGCCTGCACTAGGCTGTTGTGCGGAGAGCGCCATGCCAACCCACAGCTGAGCAAGTTGAGCTGAGCAAGTTTGTCTGTCAACACTGAACACTGGTGGTAGCATAGGTGACGTGTGGGCTGTGCACACATACTGGATCAGGCCCCTCTGGGGGCTTTGGTTCAGGGGTGTTCAGTTTTTTTTAATCCTAAAACACTAGTCATCTACACATTTGGCTTGGCCAAGGTGGTGACTGTTCTGAACATGTACAGTTGGATGAACTTTTTAAACACTTAAGTTTTGCCAAAAATTTTAGGAGTCTGTGGACTCTGTCTCCTAAGTGTTTAGGCATTAGGCAGTTTTTGTGGGTCACTTAACTTGGATCACTTACTTTTGTGGATCACTGAACTTGGGTACCCAAGTTCCACCTACAATGTGACATAGACACGTAAATACCTGCCTGGACTTGGTGCTAAGCAGCTTGTTCATGGAGACACAGGGAGCCTGGCAGAGCCAGAGGGTCACCAGTGCTTTAACTACAAAACTGTCCTTTCATCTGTAAAGTTTCATGAAGCTCCAAAAGAGGCCACCCTGTGAGCTCTTCCTACCATTGTTGGTGAGTGAGAGTGTGTTGTCAGTGCCAGAACCTGTTTTTGAAGGTATTAGATTTCTGGCATCAACACTAAAGTCAAGACTGCAGCTCTCAAAATCTTGAAAAGGAGACTAATAAAACACTTATGTGCCTTCCAGGTTTGCTTTTGCCTGCCTGGTTTTGGGCTCAATGAGTGCATGGGTACTCAAGCTGCCGCTTCCCATGAAAGGACTCTTCCTTTTGAGAGTCAGTGATATTTAAAGATGAATTGGGGCACTGGCTTATAAACAAGCATGTAGACTTCAGAAATAATTAAAGAAAATGAATTCTGGGTGTGTTGAGAAGTGAAATACAAGTATTTTGAGTGAAAATTAAATTTCCAGGCTGTTGGTAATGTCCAATTTGTGCTTAGATGTTTATTAACTCAAACCATTGCTAGCCTGTCGTAACTGGTTTGTTCAGGGCAGTGAAATGGGCTTTTTGGGCAGCCTGTTTGATTTCCCTCCTCCCCCCCGCCACCTGTCTCTCATTTATTGACTACCTCAATTTACATTTTAACTGACTGGCTTTCTTGCATATGTGCTGGCCTCTAGCTGCTTTACTACTCCATCCAGGAAGCGCACAGACCAATTGCAGACCTTCCTCTGCCTGGCGAAAGGTATTTGTACCTGAAAGCTTTCAAAGAAGAATTTTTCCAGCTATTTGAGTTGGTCTAATAAAAGATATCAGATTTGCCCCAAGAACCTTGTCTGCCTTTGTCCTCTACATGTAGTTCATGCCGGACCCTCTTTCCTCAGCAGTTTCTCTTTAATTTCCAGCCACTGCACTTACAAAACCCACTTTCCCCTCTGATTAACAGGGTGCAGTCTGTCCCCCGAGCTCACTAACTGAGAAGTAATGTGTGTGATTCACAGATTGCACACAAGGGCTGCTCTCCAGTATTCAGATGCTCCCATCTTCAGGGCGAAGAGCAGTGTCTGATACAAGTATTGCAGCATGTTAGGAAAAAAAAATGAGATGATCAGAACAAACAACAAGGGTAACGTATGCTGGCAGACAGTGTGATGTAATAACTGCAGCTGGACTTTGCCCTCAGCACCAGTTAATTCCCCTGATCTAGCTAATGGTGCCTTGGACTCTTTAGCAACCATGAGTGCTCAGAAGCTTGGTTTCAAGTGTGGAGCAATAGTTTGCTAAGCCACTTGGAGTCAGGAGCCATGTAGGGTGGTACCAGTAAAGTAGGAGAATGCAGAGGCAAGAACCCAGGAAATTTCTGGCGCAGCCATTTTGTATTTTGGTTTATGGGAGACCTCCCCTGCAATGAAGATGGGTAATACTGACAGACTTGGGGTATGCTTCTCATCAGTGCACACCCAGTCTCTTGCAGTCCTGCTGCAGTTGTTGCCAGAGGGACCAGAGCCATTATCTGACAGTCATTTCCAAAAAAAAACATGTTTAAAGAACTCAGTTCTTTGTCAAAGCTCTAATAAAGTACTTGGTTAGTAACAATAATACAGTCCCAGCAGATATGCTGCTTTCCAGAATGGGCTAGTAGTTTCAAAAAAAGGAGAGCTCAGAAGAAGAGGGTGATGGACAATAAGGCAATTTCTTAGCCCGCTCTGCACTATTCTAATCTGGCATTTTACATATGCCTACATCTTGCCCACTCAATTTTGCCCCTCATGCCATGAGGATTGCTTGTTAGGGTGTTGGGGAGTCAGTGTGCTCCTGGCCACTCCTCTTCTAGGGACAACCACCCCATCTCCTATCTTTGTTCAAGAGAGCACTGCTTCCCCACCCCCCTCCCCATAAGAATTAACACCTTTGTGTGTAGGACTCGGGCCTGGCCCACACTTTGCTGGCTGGCGTTTAGCCTACCCTGATCCCAGGGCAGTTCTGCTTCCTTGTGGGAGACGTCTTTTGAGAGGAAGTCTTCCTGTAGTTGATAACCTTCAGAAGGGGCTTTGCCTCCAGGGGCAGAGCCGCAGCAATACCACTTATATTGCATTGCTTAGGGAAGGTCTTGTAGAAGACACAGCCAGAACCTGGCAGTGTCATTGTGAGGTGGGCTTAGCCTTGGACCATATCTGACTCGGGTTGGCCATGTGTACACCATTGTATCGAGCCAGACTGAGTCCAGTAGCATCTTTGCAGCGAGTTCTGAAGATGGGTTGAATGCTTGCTGAGACCAGGAGATGTTCACGCATGTCTGTTTTCCGTGGACTGTTTCCACAGGATTCTCACCCCCTGCCCTGCAGATGGGATCATATTTAGGTGGTCTCTCTTCACCTCTGGCATCCATGTGGTTGTGATCCGAAGTTTTCATGGAAACCAGAGTTTGCATTTAAAATGGAAAAGAGGAAATGGAAGAAACCTTGCAAGGAGGTTGAAAGACCCAGAAGATTTGCTGTATTTAGAAATGAAACCTGATGGCTAAAGGCACTAAACTATTCTGATCTGAATTGCATAAATTCTCTTCGCTGGCAGTCAGGTTCAGTGCTATATACGACCTAGAGGCTGCAGGCCTTATAAAACCTCCACATTCAGATTAAAACTAGAAAAAAGTGATAATTTTAAGATCATAAATCACAGAAATATCATGATGGCAGGGCACTCTTCTGCTAGACATGTTCATTTTTATGAGCTCATGACATTTCTGCAGCCGGTTGTTAAGCAATACAGCATTCTTCCCAGAGCACAGCCCAAGCCCCATTCTTGAGCTGAAGGAGAAATACAGGAATATGACTCTGCGTTTTTACTTGTTTTTCTCTTAAAAGGTGGGTTGAAAGATCTGGGGCTTTCAAGATTTTTTTTTTCACCTTAGTAATATTGAGACTATGTAAAATCTTCTTTCCTGTTTGTTCATGTGTTTCTCTCTGTTCCCCATTCAAATCTCCTTGCAGAACTAATCTCTGTGATGATGCCTTTCTCTGGCTTAATTGAGTTGTAAAAGAGATCCTTCTTTCTAGCTCTTGGACCTTAGTTTGAGTCTAACAAAAATCTTTTCCATTTTCATTTACTTGGGTTTCCCTTGCTTGTTACATCCGATGTATTCTTGCCATTAGTTCTCCATAGTTTTAAGGTAATGGGGACTTATGAGACTTGAGTCCTAATGCCAAAAAGAAACAACTCCCTCCCCCCAAAGGGAACAAAGCCTCAGGGACTTGTAGCACTTAACATGCTGTAAAAAAGTGAAACAGGGCGTAAACCTCATTTGATTCTGCTGTGTTTTAAGATGCGCATATGAAACGAGACCTTGAAATGTCCATCAATTCCCTTGGCACTCTGCTTCGGGGGGTGGGGGGGAGTGTAGGATTAGCGAGTCCTAGCTAGAGTCCAGGTTAGGATATTGTTTCCTTTTGGCCACTACTTGTACAAGTCGTGCAGTCCATTGCGACTGAAAAAATGTTATTTTTTTATGTCTTCCCTTTGTTAGTGTGTCAGTCAGCTGGTTTTCTTGCTGGCAGTCTCATCAGAGACTATGGATTAAATGGGCCATGGAGACTGAATGCACCTTCATCCCAAAAATCAGTTGCTCAGTGTTGTCAAGGCTAGGGTACATTCAGGCAGGTTGGGAAGGCTTCTGTCCCATGAATAACAGACTAAACCCTACAGCCCAACATTTTTTTCCCCCCTTCCAGAGAGTATCTGGTGTGTTATATTTCAGCTAAGGAGGAAGGGAAGGTCATAAAATGTGATGATGGAGAATGACTGGGTGCTGACAGACGTGCAGCTCCGCACTGTAACTCATGGTGCTTAGCAGAGAGTGCCATGAGTTACAGTGACACCCTCCCCACCCTCCCAGACATTCGCTGTTGCGTCAGGAAGGGAGGAGGGAATCGAGTTCCACTTTGGAGCTGATCCAGGAGGAGCTGCCTGTCTGCAGCCTCTCCCCTAGCCCTGCCCCGCTCCCCCCCATCTCTGGTGCTGTCTGCAGGATGGGATGGGGGGGGCACCAATCCACCTGCCCCCCTTCAGTGCCCTGCAAGTGCAGGCTTGGCAAACCCAGCCTAGAGCTCCCTCCCCTCTCGTGCCCCCCTCCCATCCTGGAGACAGCACTGGGGGGGGTCAGCCCAGCCCTAATCGCATCGTGCGCAGGGACAGATGGAGGTTAATGAAAGCGCTCTGCTTTGGAGCACCTTCATCAGAATGCTCATTACATGAGGTTTAATTTGTTGCATGATCAGGTGCTTTTAAAACACTCTGCAGCTGTGCACTTCTGTCAGGGCATGGCTGTAGAGCACTTTCAAGGGGCTCGGCACCCGCTGTGATTGAAGCAACAGAACTGACAAAGGCAGCACAAGTAAATGTCCCCACCAGAGACACGGGGCAGGAGAGAACAGAAGGTATGATGAGGGGGGATCAGATTTCTCTGATCGATCCCTCTGTATCTTTACCTCACTCAGCTGTGGTATGGAAGTGCTGTTGGACTGCAAACTCTCTATAGACTTGCTGCCAAAGACAAGTGAGCAAACAGTGCTTATTAAAGAATAAAGAGCAGATTAAGTGGAGTCTCTGCCTTGTTTCTGCCTTAATGCAGAAGCAGACACTTGACAAGATAGGAGACTCCCTGAAGAAAATGGACAAGGAGGGCTTGATCTGGTGGTTTGTGCCTGTCCTTCTGCACCAGAGACCTAGTATATTCAAGACTCGAGAGGTGTGGAATGCATCACGCAGTTATAGTCCCAAATCCAATCCATCACTAAAAAATCTTGCTTATAATTAGTCTGAAATATGCAGATCTACCCAGCCTTTGTCAAGCTGTTCGGCCTTGGAAAGGAGCAGCGTTAATGGAATGTAAGAGCTTTCTTATCCTGTGCTACCTGAAACTGTAAAGATAGCGGCTGTGACACAAAGCCTTCAACTCTGTAGGAGTGGAGAGTGCCTGAGTCTGACACGGGAAGACCCCCCCACAAAATAATAAAAGCTGTTTTTATTGTCCTTGCCTCTGGTTTTAGGCATTCAGCTTGAGACAAGGTAGGTTGACTAGGGCTGGCCAGCACCTGCCATCATGACTGCTGAGCAGCTCTGTAAATTAGACAGATCTGAGCAATAGGAATTTGTGACTACTCTTTAATTTTGGAATTAAATATCAGTGCTTCATTAAGGTGAAGCATTAGCCCTGTCTAAAGCCATGCTGAATACGTTTGGAGATGGGAAAAGATTCCCATTCCACATAGCCCTGGTAAGGGAGCACAGGTTTGACTAGCAATGCTTTGCTAAGCCGGGTCCCATGTTTGCAGACTGCTGTGTTGATATACCTCACTTCAAACCGCCTCCCAGGGCATGGAAAATCCATTTGGTGGAGCAGAGCATTTTCTATAAATGCCTTTGGAGCGAGTGGAGCAGACCAGTGAATTGCAGCAGAACATAAGCTTTCATTAAAAGTAAACGCTCTTAGCCCATATGGTGGTGAAGATAAAGTTCCACATGTGACCTACGCAGTGATGGCTTCTTGAGTCCATGAGGGGAGGGCTTCAGGACCCCTGCTGCTGCTTGCTCATAATTTTACCAAACGGTGGCCTTGATAAAACTAACCTAGTTTCAGTTCTGCTATTCACAATCTTAAGGGCAGCATTGAAACTGCTGCTGATGTTTGTCAGTTCCATGCTTCTCCTGCTTCGCAATTCTCTGAGCAGAAGTCGAGTCAGACCTAGGAGTTTTCAATATGAAAGTCAGATAGAGAGAACTGAGGCTTGCAGGGAGAGAGAAGAAATCTCAGCACCCAGGAGAGGAGTAGCGGAAAGGTTCTGTCCTCACGCGCTCGTCCCCGCAGGTGACTGGTGACTAGGGGGCCAGAAGAGATGGACAGCTCCTCCTCCTCCTTAACAGCTGGAGGATCTAGAATTTCAGATCTACTGGCTTCTGACTAGCAGGTAGCCACAAAGGACTTCTCTCTGATGCAAACCCTAGCACTCCTTCACACCTGGTAGGAGTCATTAGAGATGGCTCTGCAACCATGGCACTGCCCCTGAGCTTCCCAAATCAGCCTCATGTACCTTAGCGATAGAAAATCTTTTCTAGTCGTGGACTTGGTTTCAGGGTCTTGACTAGAGAGACCCTCCCACATCTTTTTCAGGCAACCTGGATTAATCCCATGCCTCAACTTGCTTACCAGAATGGATCTACCCCTAGACAGCAGACCAGATACATGGGGATCTACACATGTAAACTGAGAAAGGAAACAGCCATGATGAAGACAGCAGCTTACTCTGTTCAGGGCTGCTCTTTATAGACAAATATTAGGGAGAGTGGCCAGGGCTTTGCTTGCAGCTGAAGGGTACCTGGCATATGGCTGACCAGAGAGGTAGTTACCTGTGTTAGTCTGAAGTCAGGCAGAAGGCAGGGTAGATTTTTCGCATTATAGACTAAGTCAAAGATGCATAAGCTTTCATAAGCAGCAGCTTACCTCATCAAATGCTAAGGCAGCATTTCCAAACTTTTTGTGTCCCATGGCACACTGGTCAAACATGACGGGAGGGAGCGGCTGGATGCAGTGCGGGGGAGGGCACACTGGTTGGGAAATGCTGATTGGTGTGTCCTGGGATCCCTGTTGCACTGGGAAGGACAAAGGTAGTCTTGCAGTGGTGGCTCAGCCCCAAACTGTAGCATTTAGCCTGCAGCCCATCTTGTGCACTTGGCTGTGGTCAACAAAAGTAGCATTGATTACTGCAAGCCTATTAATAGGCTTTGTTTGGTGACCTCTGAATCAGGGACACTTTTTTTAGAGCAGATCTGCAGGGCAGTTTGTTTGGGACTGCAGGGACAGTGCCCTGAGAAGAGGTAGTTCAGCACCAGCCCAATACAACTCAGACCTATGCTTTCCAGTTTGCTTTGCCAGAAACAGCAAAATGGCATGATGTAATCTTAGGAACCTTTTCAAATGTTTATAGCCCTTGTCATTTAGCCAGATCCACGAGGCAAAAGTCATATTGGAAAAAAAAAATCGGTGGAGCTCTCTGGGCTCTCTTCCAAGGGTGTTATGGCTCAGTGGACACAACACTAAGTTCAAATCCTGGTCTTCCCATAGTTTTGGCTAATATTGGATGAGTTGCTTGCTTTCCTGTGCCTCAGTTTCCACACATATATAATGAACACAGTGGTCCTAACCCCCCTGTTTGGAGTGCTCTTGAGTTCTGTAGTTGAGAAGCACTCAATAGGAACCAAGCATATTTACTATATTATTCAAGCCTCCCTTATATTAATGATCACTCAGAGTAGATGAGAAGTCGTTTTGTGAAGACCTGCACCTCTCTGTTCTCATCTGCTTTAGTCCACGATGAATCAGAAAAACTGGTGGTATTCAAATACTCCTTACTGGGCTTCAGAGTCAGTGTCTCCTTTCAATGCATAGCTAGCCACTACTGTGGCAAATTAGTTCACAAGGGCAGCAGTGCCCCTGCTCTATCATGAGGGCAGCTACCCATGTGGGACAGGCTGCTGTGTTCTGTTCCAAGGTCCTGGGATGTATTCGTTGCATGCAGGGTGACTGGTTCTGGTTTGCCGCCCTTTTCTGCTGCTGGCATTAAGCATAATCTGGTACATGCTTGAGCAGGCTGGAACGCTTGAGGCATATTCTAGGATGGTGCTTGCAGGACATCTAGATCACCTCCGCCTAGGGTTGAATAACTGAAGCCTTGCTCAACCACAGTCTGGGAAGCATGGTTACCTCATGCTGTAATAGGTGTTTCCAAGCTCTCTAGTGATAATGCAGCTGACTTCAGTGTCGTTTGCTTTTTTTTTTGCAGTCGGGACAGTTCAATGAAGACATGATCCCAACAGTGGGCTTCAATATGAGGAAGATCACTAAGGGAAATGTTACCATAAAGGTAAGACACAGGCAGTGCTTCTGCTGAGGGGGTGGTTTGACTAGGGGAGAGTGAGAAGTATCAAGATCAGTGTGGTGTTTTGCAGTAGATTAACAAGATGCTGGTAATATTGACTAGTGTGTAGGCAGACTTAAAAATAGACCAGCCTCAACAACAGCTTAGTCTGGAAAGTCTGGTCTTCTAGATTGCTACCAGCATCCTACAGGGCAGCCATTATGTTGGGATTGAGGGTTACTTAAGCAGTAAAAGACTGCTGACCAAATTGCACAGCCACTGAATTGCCTGATGGCCTTCACCGTGCTCTTGATGTCTCACCAGATTAGCAGGGGGAGTTAAATTTGTCCAGGACACAGGAGGGAAAGTTACCTTGCTGTGCAGGGAAGGGTGAGGCTTTTGGGATACTCTGTTAATGGGGGTGCCATTCATAGGAGTTACTCTCTGTGATCTTTAGTTTTGTGTCTGTGAGAGTGCACATTCATATCCCATCCAGTGCTGCCCACGAGTGCTTGGTTTGGCAAACTAGAAAATAATTTGGGATTAGAAGGGCCTCCTGATACTCTTTCGTTCCACAAAATCTAGTGCAGACTATGTCTTTGGTTTGCTGCAGATTACACTTCTGAGCCCAAAATAGAGCGCTTGAAATGCATGAAAGCTTCAGTGGGAAGAAATTCCTCTAGCATCAGCCTAGTGAGTGCAGAAGAAGACACGTGGCAGGTTCTTGGGGGCCTTTCAAGCTGTTATCTGAGCCTTAGGCCCTAGCCCTTTCGGGAAGGACTTGTTATAGACTAAGTCTAGTCTAGTTTTGTTAACTTGGAGGACATTTTGAGTGAGTGCACATGAAGGAGCAAAGGCCAACATTATTTCCAGTAATGAAGTACAGGTACAGTATTAGTAAAGGTCCTAACTGGGTGGTTAGAAGTACAGACAGCTGATGTTTTCAAGGAATAAGGGCATCCTACTTGGTTTGGGCTTGCTGGTGCAACTGGCAAAGTAAAACAGCCACTTGCTAAAGATGGGAGAATGCTTTGTGGTAGAATATGAAAAGGGAAATACCTGGTGGTGGTGGGAGTCATGGGAGCATATGGAACAAAAAGCAAAGTGTATGCTTGTCTGGGAGGATGCTTATGGGGGTACGGGTAAGGTCTTACTTTGCTCTTCCTTCCGCAGCTCTGGGACATTGGTGGTCAGCCTCGTTTTCGTAGCATGTGGGAGCGATACTGCCGAGGAGTCAGTGCCATCGTGTAAGTAACTTGCAGTTTGGCTGTCTTCCTCTTGTGTAATGTTGAGGACTTCTGGTGTTAAATTTTGAGCAAGGTGGAAAGGGTGAAAAATAATTTAAACAGACCTTTGGGTAATTCTAGCCAGTGTGAGAAGTTAATTGATAAATTGACAAAAACAAGATTAATTGCGGAGGATAAGCATAATCTTAGTGGATGAGTCTCTCTTGCCATGGAGTGGCATTGGCCAGAGGTCTCCACAGCAAGGGGGGTGGAAATCCTCTTTCAAAGTTGCATCAGGCAAGTGTCCTGGTATGTGCAGCAGTCCCATAGGTGTCAATGTTGAAGATTTACCCTCCAGCTTCCTTCCAGTTACTACCCCTGTTTATGAATGACTGGTAAACACAATGTTAATATTTTAATTAAAGATCCGTGCTTGTAGCTTGGCTGTCTGCTCTGAGTCACATACACACAGAGGCCCACGTGTCACAGCTGCTTCCATTTTCTAATGGCCGCATACGTCATGAATGTCAGTTCTGTGCCAACACTGGGCACAGTGGAGGCCCCCCTACAATATCGTGAATGGATCTGCTTGGCTCACACAACTCAGGATACAACTGAGGGGGAGCGGTTCGCTTGTCCCTTACTTCATGCTCCCACTGGCCTATGAGCCTGAGTTAATAGAGTGATTATTTGGCTTGATGTTGTCTAGCATACTAGCTCCCTGCTGGCATTGACAGGCTCCTGCATGCTGAACTGAGCCTCTGTTGCCCTTGCTGATGTGATTAGACCTTAGAGTTCTGTTTAGTACTTCCCTTTGTCACTCATTTGAAGGGGTTTCTAAAGCTGGGCAGAACCGACTTACTCAACTTATTTCTGTAGGTCAGGAAAGTCAGACTCATTTAACCCTCCCCCACTCCTCCTTCTTGCCACATGCCAGACCCAGCTCCCATAGCACCTGTTCCAGTTGTGCGGCCTCCAAGTCTGAACATGTCCCAGACTGACTGGCATGTGACATGTACCGCATGTGGCACCCTCCCCTGCCAGCCTAGGACCGCACTGCATAGATTCACAGAAGTTTAGAGCTGGAAGGGACCTTGTGAGATCATCAGGTCCAGCCCTCCTGCTCTGGGCAGGAAAGACTGCTGGGGTCAAAAAGCCCCAGCAAGATACGTGTCCAGTTGTCTTTTGAAAAGTTCCAGGGTAGGTGCTTGCACCACCCCCACTGGGAGTCTATTCCAAAGTCTGGTCACACGAACCACATGTAGCATCCATCCTAGCAATTCAGGATGCACACTGGAGTACCCCGTGCAGCATGGACTCAGAGCTGGTGCTGTGTGGCATGCATCCCAGACTGGCCAGAGTGGATATGGCATGCTTCCTGAAGTAGGTGCTGCATGCATCCCAGGTCATGGATGCAAGAGCAGTCTGGTGTGAGCCATGCGAGTCAACTACGAGACCCAGGAACAGTACCAGTGGTCAAATAAGGGGCTAGGTCTTTGACATCCCTGCTGATGGTGATCTTGGGGCATGTTTTAAAGAAAACCCTTTTTCTAGGATACATTGTAGACGTGAGCATTTCCCTTTGCCAGGGTCTGCACCCCCCCCCCTTGTGTTTCTGCTTTTGTGCTGCTTTGGGGGCATAGACTACTGAAAAAACAAATAACTGTCCAAACAAGTGTAGCAGAATGGCCATAGTGAGCAAGTCATGAGCTTGCAATGGCAAATATTTGTCCTGCAAAGCTGAGTGTGAGCTATGTTCATGCAGCTGGTGAAGGCATTTACCATGGCCACCTTGTGTTTAAATGTGTCTTGATTTTTGAGTGCCTCCGTGTTCTTTTCAGCTTCAGAAATTCAGGCACCCCAATTAGAGCACGTTTGCGGGTCCAGTCAGAGTGGCTCTGGAGTTTGATTTCAGATGTTTGAAGACTACTTGTCAGGAAGCTGCCGATCAAGAATTCTTCACAGGATTGTAACAAAAACATTTGAGAATCTCATTTTTGACTGCATTATAATCAGAAATGAAATTAGCTGACCAGTTAGTGAGACAGATTTGCCTAACTTTCATTCCCCAGGACCACAAGTTTCAGGTCTGTTCCCCATTTAGGTGAGGTTTGAAAAAATGCATTGACATGAGTTACGGTTCTTTGGGTGAATCTGATATCTTTTATTAGGCCAACTTAAATAGTTGGAAAAAAAAATTCTAAGTAAGCTTTCAGACTTAAAACCCTTTGTCAGGCTGAGGAAGTTTCTGCAGTTGGTGTGTGCTCTTCCTGGATGGAATTGAAAAATAAAGAAACCAGAGGTTGGGCTGGTAATTTTTTTTCCAGCTACTTAAGTTGGTTTAATAAATCTCAGATTCACCCAAAGAACCTTGTCTGCCTATGTCCTTAGACCAACACGGCTACAACCTATACTCTTAACGTGAGTTTCCCCACATTTTCTGCATAGTAACACCACACTTATTTTATTCTTGTTCTCTTTTGCCTTTTTGTTTTAATATCCTTCTGGAGGTTTCGACTTTATCCCTAAACTTCTTGATCTCTAAAATAGTTTTCTTTCCTTGTTCCTTTTTTTATTTTTTGTTGGCTGTCTGCTTATTCTTAATCCCAGTATCGGTTTTGGAGGTGATTGTCCAGTTGGGCATGCAGCCATTCCCTACAAGTGTTTTAATTCCATTTGGGGTACAGGTAAAAAGCTCCAGGGAGTTTTTGCACTTTTGATGTAAAGCAGTTCCAAGTTTGTCTTGTGTTCAAGCCCCTTAGCACCTCAGTCCAGTTAAGACTGCAAACTATAATCTTTCTGTTTATTAAAGTTTCCCATTTATAAACCAAGAACTTCAGTTGCATATGTACTTTCGTTTATCTTTCTATTATATATAAAGTGGATCAGGTTGCTGTCTTGCAGTTCAGCATGATGTTCTACACCAGCTGTTCGGTAATGTTTCTGCTGTTTACCAAAATTAGCCTAAAATAGCATCAGCTTTCCCTGGTTCAGTAGCTGTCTGGCAATAGAGTCTGTTGGAATAGCTGAGCCCTGTCATTATTTAGTAGCATTTGTTTTCCAGTCTGTTTGGGAAGTTCCTCTCTCCTGACGCACATACTGGTAGTCTTGTTCTCTAACATAATGTTCTAACATCCTTCCCCAAAGTGATTTTGATCCAAACCAATTGTATTCTACTTATGCTATCCTTGCTTATTTCTTTACAGAGCATTATACTATTAAAATACTATGCTACCCCACCATCTTAAATACTTATTCCTGTTTTTCCTGAATGATGCATGTGTTCCAGTCGTCATTGTTATCCACCATGTTTCTCTTACTTTGTAATACCCAGTGTCACATCCTGGACCAGTAGTTCAAGTTCTGGTACTTTGCCTGCCTGACTTGTTACATCAGCATACAAATTTTTCAGTTATTTTTAGTGATGGTACCCATTTCCCTAGCTGGATTAGGCACCGTCCTTTCATGAGCCACCTTTACTTGCCTTGCTGCTGTTTCAGCTTCTTTTCTTCTTCTTTTCCCCATCCTCCTTTATCCATTGCAGTATCCTCATTTACCTGTTTTTCCTCTGTTTGTGTAATAAAACCAGGCATCAAAATAATTCATCTCGCCCAGCAATTTTCCATGATATCTTACTCTAAAGGTCTTATCAGTCATGCAAGTTTTGATCCCAGAAGACCAATTCCCCAGGTATGCAGAAGGATTCATAAATTGTAAGGCCGGATGGAACCTTGGAAGATCATCAGGTCCAGCCCTCTACACCAAGCAGAAAAGATAACTGGGGGTCAGGTGACTCCCAGCAAGGTGTCTGTCCAGTCTCCTCTTGAAGATTGCCAGTGCAGGTGATTACACCACCTCTGGAGGGAGCTTATTCCACAGTCTGGACACCCTAACTGTGAAGAAGATTTTCCTAATGTTGAGCCTGAATCAGTCTTCCAGGAGTTTGTGGCCATTACCCCTAGTTTTCCTCTCAGGTCCCCTGGTGAACAGTTGCTCACCGAGCCCCTGATGTACTCTGCTGGTGTAGTGGTAAACTGCTACCAGGTCCTCTCTCAGCCTTCTTTTCTTCAGGCTGAAGAGTCCCAGATCCCTCAGCTTTTCCTCATGTGGCTTGCCTCTGTTCATAGAGTCTTTGGACTCTCTCAAGCTTGTCCCCGTCCTTGTTAAAGTGCAGTGCCCAGAACTGGACGCAGTACTCCAGCTGCAGTTTCACCAGTGCTGAGCACAGCAGAAGAATCACCTCCTTGGTTTTGCTGGAGGTGCATTGATTGATGTATGCCGGGGTGTTATTTGCCAGTAGAGATTTGGCCTGATTCGGTGGCCAAATCTCCGAATCAAATCAGGAGAACCTTTAATCTCTCCGAATTGAATCGGAACCCTCCGAATCGATTCGGAGAGATTCAGAAAGATTCGGAGCTTCAGACATAGACACAGCTTTAAATGTTTTTTCTACATACTTCAAGGTACTATGTGGCTCGTGAATGCTGCGTTGCTGAAGCGTCCCACAGGAGCACTGGGGGGCTTACTATGCCTTTGGTAAAAGAGAGCGTCTTCGAATGGAGGTGTGGCTGGTGGGATCTTTTCACGTTGTTCCCAGGCCATCAGATGGTATACACCACCTGACTACTCCCCAGTGCCCCAGATTTGGTAGTAATTCTCCCTTTCCATTCCAGATACATGGTGGATGCTGCAGACCAGGAGAAGATTGAGGCCTCAAAGAATGAACTTCACAACCTGCTCGACAAGCCACAGCTCCAGGGCATCCCTGTAAGCAAGCTCCAGTTTGGGGTGGCAGACAGATTCTTCTAGGCTGCTCCCTTGTCCCTGGGCATCAGGGTTGGCATTTGGAGGGGTTACCCTTCCAGTGGTTGCTTGGTAACAAAAGGGGCAAAACAAATCCCTCTTCTCCACTCTGCCCATTTACACTTACATGTTTGTGTAAGCATCTGTGCAAGATGATGCTTTCCAGACTGGGGCTGGGTTGGAAGAGGGGTGCCTCTGAGGAAGCCTTCCCAACTTTTTATATCACTTATAAAAGTGACTGAGCGAAACACCTGCCTGAGCAGTTCCAGAATTAGGTTTATAGTTTTGAAGAGCATTTTCCAGAGAGAACTTACATTTCCTTTGCGATGTAATAGTAAGCTATTTCATTGGGCTGGTAATGTGAAGAGGCTGCCTCTGGGTCTGTTTCTGCAGGAGACAAATTGCAAGTAGCTGCACTTAAATACCAGGATCAAAACTTCAGAATGACCAAGGGGCAGAGGGACATTTCTGCAACAAATACACACCCAAATTTGCCTCATTCTGTGCAGGAGAATGTCGGATGTTCTGCTGTGCTAGAGAATTTCTGCATTTTTGCTACATTCAGCAAATTCTGAGCTTTTATTTTAAATCAAATTAAGTGTCTCCTCCTACACAGAAGGCTCTCAGGCACATAGCTGTGCATTATCTTTCAAGAACATGTATTTAAAAAAAAAGCTGAAAAGGTGAAAAAACACCAGTAAATGCTGACGTAAGGAGGTCTTGCTTAAAGAAGGCTCCGGCTCACATTTGGAGAATATCCACAGCAGAAACTATGCTTTTGTTAAATGGCAGTTCTCAGAGGGAAGCAGAAAGTATTGTCTAGTATTATTCTTCATACATGTGCTCAAAGACATGTTTGTGCCTTTCAGGGCTTTGAAGTCAGTTGCTAGGGCAGACCACCATTTTTAACTGCTTTTACAGCTTTCTTCCACTGGCTTTCAGCTCTCTTCGATTAACAAATAAACTTTTATTCTTTAAGCTTAAAAAAATTATGCAGTTGAACTCTGGACTGTAACACAGAGGGTAAAATGTGCAGGGGAGGACAGTGTTGCTTTCTTCATGAATAACATATAAGCCACCAACCTTGTGCTAGAAAAAGACTTAAAATGGGATACTCTTAAGTGTTCACCATGTTTAATTTTAGCCAGATATGTGATAAGAGTGCAGGTGGTATTAGTGAAGAATCTGTTGTACTCTTACCTTCTGTTCCCCTTAGAAATGTATGTCAAGCACTTTGACTATAAACCTGGTACTTTGGATATGTATATAATAAACAGCAAGAAGCATAACCTCCTTTCTGCTGCTGCCACTCCTCGCTGCTCTCCGTTCATGGGCAATGGAATTCTTGGTCATGTCTGCCCTTGGGAGCATCGTGGTCTGTCTCGCTAGGGCAGGATTAAGGTTGTGTTTGTCCTTATGTGTAGATTGTGGCTTTGAGAAATTCAGCTTTAACCCAGCACTTCCTAGTATGCTAAAGCTCGGGAGTGCAGTTCTTAAAATGTAATATACTTTTGAAACCCAGATATGTGCTTGCCTCCCAATCTCCACCTACATGCTCTGTTTTATCAAGGAATTTCTGGAATTCTTTAAATAGTTATGACCTGACACTGTCAGAACAAAAGATCAGACATTCACCTCCTCCATGACCCTTTTGTCTTAGTGCCCCCGTAACTGGCTGGTGGCTGCCGAGAGCAACAGGGGCTTTTAACTCCATTTTAGTGGCAAAGGTAGAGCTCTTCCTCTCTTGTCCACTTGATCAACCTCTACTGGTGGTAGAAGTGGAGCTTCTGTTGGAGGGACCTTCTAAAAACAGATGGAAACTACCCACCCTGACTTCTCTTCCCTCCAGCCTAAGCAGCTCCTGAGCAGCCCTCTGATCATGGCAACCCCTAGAATGTTTCCTTGCTGCAGGGGATGCAAGTCGCTCCCTAAGGTGTTTTCAGTTGCCAGCAGCCACAGAGGAAACAGCTGGGATGTAGGCAATGCTATGGCCAGTCTCCCCAGGAACATCCCCAGCACAGCTTCTACAGCGGGACTACTTTGAGTGGAGCTGAGTTCAGCAGGCAGGCGTGAGACTCCCTGTAAGTTAGGAATGAATGGTTTGGGGCTCCTGATTCCTTACAACAGTGGAGTGTCTGTGACAGCAATGAATGGGCATCTAGCTAGAGTTCAGCCAAAGTATGTTAGACTCCCCTTTCAGAAACCTTTGAAGAAATTCCAGGCTGGCTTTATGTGGGTGTTAGGTTGAGAATTCAGCCACTGTCTCTTCTCCCCTGCAGGTTCTAGTACTTGGAAACAAGCGAGATCTCTCTGGCGCCTTGGATGAGAAAGAGCTTATTGAGAAGATGTAAGTACTGGGGTGCTGTTGCTGCTCCCAGTTTTGGTGCTGTGGGCATTGTCACTCTGTCAGCCTGTGCCTCTCCAAGGCTGTGGAACTGCTGTAGCGTGGTTTGCTTGCACATTGCTTGGGAGATGCAGCACCTCCTTGTAAGTGAAAGAGTAGGATTCGTAGAATCATAGAAGTAGGGTTGGAAGGGACCTTGTAGATCTTCAAGTCCGACCCCCTGCCTGGGCAGGAGAAAAAAATGGGTTCAAATGATCCCAGCTAGGTAAGCATCAAGCCTCCTCTTAAAGACCCCCAGGGTAGGAGCCAGCACCAATTCCCTTGGAAGTTGGTTCCAGATCCTAGCC
>NW_017728934.1:5120751-5284410 GCF_001723895.1 Crocodylus porosus
GGGAGGATCACCTCCTTGTCCCTGCTAGAGATGCACCTGTGGATGCATGACAAGGTCCGGTTAGCCCTGCCAGCCGTGACCTCGCATTGTCGGCCCGTGTTTATCTTGGGGATCTGTTACAGGTAATGCTGAGGAATGAGTAGAATGGGATTGCAGGATCTTCTCTCAGGGTGCTGGAGTCCTTAGCAGGACAAGCCAGCACAGAGCCACGTTAGTTAGCTCTCCCACTATAGTGCATAAACTCTCATAGGGCAGGCCCTGGTCCACAGAATGTCTCTTTGCTGCTTCTTCCTTTCCTTGAAACCATCCCTCCCAGTGCTCCTGTGGCAGTGGCTTCTGTGCCCCATTTCCCACCCCCTAATCCCTCTGCAGCCATAACACCATTGCCATTGGATAGTAAGACTTGAGAGGTGCTTTCCCCAAACCCTCAGGTGCAGACAGGTGTAAGGTTTGAGTTAGTTCATATAGCAGACTGTGGTTCTACATGCCCTTTGAAGCCCTCCAGAAATGAGCCTACAGGAACGGACACTATTTAGAAGCACTTGAGGTTACATAGACCCACTCTACAAGGTCCAACAGGGGCACCTACCACGTAGGAATGCTTTGGCATTCCTCCATGGGGCAAGGCAGGAGAAGAATGAGGTGTTGCATCAGTGAACGCTCTCTTGTCCAATTCGCCACTACTCTTCCAAAGGCCTTCCTCCCTGTAAAATGGGATTACTAGTCCCCAGCCCTCAATCCCTTCGTACTTCCCTGTGCCTGGTCTCCCAGCAGGGAGTGCTTCTCGGGAGCAGAGGCAGGCAGGGTGGACAGGAGAATGATCACTGATACCGGCTCCGCTCCCCACAGTGCAAAGCTACAGATCCCTGTTGCACCTTCTGGCTGGAGAGCACATTACTGCATACAGCTGTGGCAATTTTGAAGCTCTTCAGACCAGGCATGACAGCTGCACTTTGAAACACTTGAGATATTAAGTCTGTCTCTGCCCCTAGTCAGTTCCTGATAACTAGGCTTGGCAGGATTCAGTTTTTATTGGTAAACATCAGTTTTCATCTCACACTTGCAGACCAGCACTTCCATCATTAATAATCAAAATGTATAGAAGGGGGGGACGTAAGAAAAATGATGGCTGGTGAAGTGTGTGACAACAGGGGGGAGCAGTCCTACAGAACTGTGCTGACTAGTTTGGACTGCAACTCCCAGAAACCCCAGGGGACTGAGAGCAGAGGAGGAGGCAGTGACAGGGTGAGCGGAGCTGGGACTAATGGCAGTTCTGCTGCTCAGCTGGCGGCAGTCTACAGTACAGTAGTTATGTTCATTGTGGCGGGCAGTTACACTGCACTATAATAATAGTATACTGTCCTTAATAAGTTGTCTGCCCCCACAGCCCTAATTTCACACAATCCTGAGAATGTAAATAGATAAAAATCTAAGTAAATGCTTAAAAATAAACATTGATGTTTTCCATCAAAATTATTAAAAAATAAAAATCAAATTCTGTCGCACGTACTGATAATTCACTGCTGGGATGGTGCAGGGTGGGTGAGCCATCTTTGAAGCTGCTCTGTGATGACCTCCCAGAAATAGTGAACAGGGTTATAAGTGTTCATTGACACCCCAGGGATGCTCTCACAGTGCAGCAGGACAAGATGTAAATTAAACCCTTGTATCTGCCAGTGCCTGGAAGGATCTGGGGCTGAGAAGCTAAAAAAATGAACATTTTTTCATTATTCCTCTCCATGATCCCTTAATTACAAGAGACAGAGCTGTTTCAAGGTTCCCCCAGCCTTGATCCTGAAGTCCTGCTATACTCATGATGCCATGGAAACAGAAGTTTTGCCTTGCTGGAGGGGTCAGGCAGGAGGCACTGGGTTGGGAGGAGGAGATGCTGGCACTAATGGCGAGGCGTCTCAGGCAGCAACTAGCTGAGGCGACTACTTGGGTAAATTTCCTTTGTGCCCAGGCTTGCTTCTGGGCAGTGGGTTCTTGGCTCTTATGTGACAATTTCATTTTTCATCTCGGCTTTCCTTGGTGAGCGATAGGCCCCAGATTCCATCCTCGGGTCTGTTGTTCACTGAGAGCCAAATCCTGTTCCACCTGTATGGTGCAAACTGGACTTAGTCACCAAAGTGCAATTCTAGTCCACCCTATCTGAGTCCTTGAAAAACAACTAATGCAAAAAGTGGGTGGGTCTTGCTCCTCCTTGCTGGTTGTGTGACTGTCTTAGCAGTAAGGTGATGGTGCAGTGTTACCAAAGTAGATGCATAAATGCATTTTCAGCGACTAGAATAGGTTGGAACAGAAGTGCACTTAGCCTAAGTCCATTTAACTTCTATTAGGTGGGATAGAATCCAGCCCTTAGTGAGTGACTGTAGGCAAAACCTTTGCTATAAAATGAGGCCCCTCTCCTTGTCTGTAAGGAGCTGTGAAGTCCTTGACTGAACAGTGCCACACAGGGGCGAAATAAATGATTTTGCTTAGCATTTTTTCAGCCAAGGCCACATGGTGGCACCAGGATCACAGCTTTAGTCTCGCTCGAGTGCATGATCTCTTAGATTTGTACAGTTGGCTTGAACACGAGAGCCCAGGTCCTGCAGCCCAGTGGTCTTGTAGGCAAAACCAAGTCCCTTTGTCTGCATCTCCCACACCAGAGCATAATACAACCACTCTGGCTCAAAGCAAACTGCCTATGGAGGCTGCACTGTTTTGGTGGGGCTGGATAGAGGGCTGTGGCTCACTCCCTTTCTGTGAGGGCTGCTATAGTTTCATAGAGGTTTTGATCAGAAGGGACCTATTAGGTCATAGCGTCTGACCCCCTGCCCTGCGCAGGAAAGAGCGCTGGGGTCAGATGACCCCAGCCAGGTGTTTGTCCAATCTTCCTCTTAAATACCTCCAAGGAAAGGGACAGCACCACCTCCCTTGGAAGTGTATTTCATATTTTGGCACCCCTCATCGTAAAGAATTTTTTCCTGATGTCCAGTCTGAATTTGCTCTCTTTCAGTTTGTGGCTATTATTTCTAGTTACCCCGACGGGCACCCTGGTAAACATCATATCCCCTATTTCTTGCTAAACGCCCCTGATGAGTTTGTAGGTGGCCACTAGATCACCTCAGCCTCCTCTTGCAGAGGCTGAAGAGGTTCAGGTCTCCCAATCGGTCCACATAGGGTTTTTTCTGTAGGCCTTTAACCAGACAAGCGGCCCTCCTCTGAACCCTCTCCAGGCCATCCACATCCCTCCTGAAGCGCAGTGCCCAAAACTGGATGCAGTACTCCAGCTGTGGCCTGCTTGGTATTTCCAGTACCTAAGTTAGACAGGGGATCTCAAGTATATATATAAAGGTAGATCACTGCTGTCACACTTTTACAGTTAGCAAAACCAAGGTAGAAAAGACAAATGATACATTTTAGATTAGGCAGCAAGGTTACAGCTTTGCCCCCTCTAATGCACAGCCTGGCTAGTGGCTTATTTTTAGGGAGTCTGTTTCAATCATCAGGATGTCATTAGTTTTCCTTTTACCTGTTTCAGTGTCACCAGAAAGGCTTTCCAGCCCTTTTCTTTGCCAGCAGGGTGAGATGATTAGAGTGGGGGGGGCTCTGAAGGGGGGTTAAGGGGAACTTCTCTTTCTCCTCTCAGCCCCCTCAAGCTGCCCCCAATAGAGCTGCTCCCTATGAGCCATTGGCCCAAGCAAACATGGACCGAATGGAGGCAGACAGTAATGACTTGCTTTCCTCACAGGAACCTGTCTGCCATCCAAGACCGAGAGATTTGTTGCTATTCCATCTCCTGCAAAGAAAAGGATAACATTGGTAAGTACCGCCCTGGGCTCTAGGGAGTGCTTATGGTGGGATCTATTTCTCTTCCTTTCTGGTCAGTCAGAGTTCAGATGGGAAATGCCCAAGCCCCTCTCCTAGTCTTCCATCCCCTCAGCTTCTGGCTTCTGCCTCATTTCAGTCCTGTCATGACTCTAGTTTTCATCTAAAGCAACCTGCTCTCTCCAGTCTAAAACAGGTTCTGGGCAGCAGTGGGTGGGAAGGCAGGCAGGTAGGTTCCTTATGGGTGAGGGTAGCGGGCCTCCTGGGGTATGGAGGACACCATCAGGAACTGCAGACTGAAATACAGCAGGTAAGAAACTCTGGTGCCCCTTTAAAAAGGAAGCCTCTGCCTAGGGCTAGAGTCCCACAAAAGGGAGTGTTTGAGGGGAGTTCCTGCTCCTTGGTAGCTGGTAACGGTGTGCATTGCCTTTGCAGACATTACCCTACAGTGGCTTATTCAGCACTCGAAGTCCAGGAGGAGCTGAGAGCCCTTGGACCACATCTTGGATTGGGAAGATGCCATTGTACAAGCCCAAATCCCCCTCCCATTCTCCCTGTTCCCTGCTTTCTCTGTTCCTCTCTCCAGCTCTCTCTCTAGATGGGTATTTTTAGGGGACCCCAGGCTCCTCTCCTGCTGAGGTGGAGCTCTTGTTTTTATTGTAAAGAAACTGTCTGACTTTGGAACCTCTCTCCCTCCTCCCTTCTTCTTCTCTCTGTCTCTCTCCTCCCATTTTTGGCACTGTTCTGTTGTTGTCAATGTGTATACAGTATATATATATATGTATATATATTTTAATTTTTTAATTTAAGCGATTACGCTATTACTAAACTAGGCCGTGTGACCTGTAGAAGTGCTGGGGAGCCCTCCCCCACCTCCTTGAAGGCAGGTTGAGCACCAGAGGCAGTATTGGAAAGTGAAGAAGAGTAGTATGGCCAGGCAAGGGCTAGCAGCTGAGCTGGCCCCTAGGCAGAGTGGGGCTGGGCCATGCAGCAGGCAGACTCCCGAGGAGGGTGCTTTCTTTCCTCTCAGGCCCATGGGGCTCGTCCGGTATCTCCACTCGCCAGTGAGTGTCTGGAGCTCTTGCTGCCTGCCTTCTGCATGCCCACCCTATCTCTTGTGATGAATTGAGCCCTTCGGGCGCTGCTCTGAGTGAAGTGGGTGATTTGTGAGGGGCTGGGGGAGACATTGTTCTGTTTGAGGTCAGCAGTCTGATGTGACTTGGGTGAGTCAGTGCTGTTCCTATCTGTAGAGCCCACCCCTCTGCTTCATTCCCCAGCATTTCACCTCCAGCTACAGGGTCACAGGGGGGCTGGTCACTAACTGGTGGGGTAATCTCCCAGCTTCCCTCTTCACCCCAGTCTGTTACACAAGCCCCTGAAGTCTTTGTAGTCTGCTCTCCTGGTTTAGGTGTTGTTCACCTGTGCTCCTCTCTTCCCTGGGCTGCTGCAGGCTGGGATTTGGGGGCAGGGGCAAATCACTTTTAGGTCCATAGAAATTGCCCAAGAGGAACTTGCAGTCTGACATGGAGGGTCAGCATGAACTTGGCACCTGAGGTACTGTGATTTATGTACAGAGAATCCCTGTTGTGTCCTGAGCTGTGGAGTGACCTGTGGCTGGCTGAGCATGCCCTGCCCAGGTCCTGCATGGGTGGTCATTGTGAAGAGGTCCCATGGACTTTATGCAACAGCCAGCCACTGGCTCAGCACCAAAGCACATTCCACTAACGAGGGCTAACAACAATATAAATTACTTTAGAACTGGAGCTACGCTAAGGTGCTTGCTTAGTACAGGATGGCAAAACTGAGCACCCTTTCTACCCACCTCCAACTGCCAGCTTCCTGCCTCCATGCCCCTGAGTCCTCTGCAGTCCCCTGTGTTAGAGTTCAGCTCTGAGTGTGTTGCCATAGGACATGCACCCACATCTTGGGCAATCAGTGGCTTGGTCTCTGGTTTGCAGCCAACCAAGACTGTTCTGCAAAAGCTGCACAGGGAATCTTTGCTCTAGCAGCATGGCTGCCCCTTTCTTTGCTCCCAAGCTATTATATAGGACTTTCTTACTGAAGCCTGGCAGCCTTGGGATCCCCACTCTTTGGGATATTTAGGCTTCTCGTGTGTGCCTGCAGTCTAGGAGTGATGGTCTTGCTGTAGAGTGTGCTCCAGGTTCTGGCAGGGCAGTCTCTTCATACTCATGCTCCCTGTGCCACTGTCATATGGTTCCCTGGTTTCCTGTGCTTCCTCTGGGATTGGATGCTAGTGAGGATTTCCCCTGTCTTTGGGGCAATGGTGTCTCTTCAGGGGCTTAGGAGCCTCTGTGGAGCAAGGTGGGAGACTCACGGCAGTAATACTGCTCTGGAGGGCCCTAGAAACTACTGAAGAGTGCCTAGTTATGGTTCCTCACAGATGGGGGTTCTTCCTGCTGGGGGGGTCTTCAGTGGTGGCACCTCGGAGGACGCCTCATGGACTAAGGAGGAACTGGCTTGTGTCTGGCTTGCATGACTGTGGGATAGATGCAGGATCACTGGACACGGGCATTTCCAGAGGGGTGTCTTACATCTTCCCTTCTAGGGCTTCAGTGGAAAGGGCAGGCGGGTCTGTCTCAGCAGAATGGAAGGGCTGCCAGGTGGTTGTCCCCGTCTGTGTCGTGTGTTACTGTGTGCGAGTGGCTGGGTCTCTTGCACAGGCTCAGAGCCTTGCTAGTTGTTCTGCTGTTGTACAGCTAGTGGCACGGATGGGAGTGGTAGGAGGGGAAAGGCATCCTAGCACCAGGCCTCGCAGTCCACCTGATTTCTGTGCTCTGCTGGTGTCTGCTGTCTCTGAGACTGCAGGTGACTTGGCAGACCAGGGAGCAAAGTGTGGGGACAGCAAGATTTTTGTGCACTCTTAACCTCTTTCCAGCCAAGGGCAGATGGCTGTTATCTAGATGCAGTTATATCCCTCTCTATCCAGTATGTTAGCTAAGAGGCAGTTACGTCCTCAGAGCAGCTGGCAGCCTTGTGAGAGTCTGCAGGGTCCCTTCTCAACCCCATCCCACCCTGCACGGAGCTGGCCCCACTGGGGGCTCTCAGACTTCATTGTCCTTCTCTTCTGTTCTTGTTTTTGCAGAATTGCACAAGGAGATATTTCCATTTTTTATTTAATGAACTGTAAAGTGTCGTCATATTATTCCTTTTTTAAGATATATTTTTGGCTCATACTTGCCCTCTGTTGGGAAATGATTCTTGTAACTGTATAATTTTTATTTTTTTTTTTTTTGCCTCCTAATAATAAATTAACAATTTTGTGCTGGGGGTGTTTGCTGCTGTCTCACTTCCATGTCTCCAACCCTTGGTACTGCTGTGGGGCATGGGTTCAGGAAGTGGTTACTCCCTCTCACAAAGGGCTTTCCAGCTGTCACCACTGTATTGGGACTCTCTCCGGCAGTTGCCTGTTGCCAAAGCTCCTGAACAGGAAGGCAAGACAACCCAAAAATTGAAATGTCAGAGCTCTCAAGAAGTTGCTGTCTCAATGGCGAGTACTTTCTCTCCCCATGAACAGAGCCATGGGCAGAGCTAGAGTTTTTGAAAAGGGGTGTGCAGATGGTGAGGTGCATCATCACATTTAAAGCCACACGTTTTTCTCCAGCTAAAAATAAACTAGAAGCTTTACTAATATGCTAGGGGCCTAGGACTGTATTAAAATTGAAGCAAAAACACAACTTGATTGGAATGAGTTGAAAGCAGTCTGAGGGACTATGAAATAGGACCTTTGTTACCAGGAGCAGCTAATAGCAAAATTGGAGAGAAAAGGATAGCCTGATTGGTGGAACATCAAAACTATTAAAAAGAGAAGGTTGTTAACACCTTGGGTGAGTCGGAAGGGATCCAGGTAGATTAGCTGGATGAGCCATGGAGTCAAATGCTTCTGACACTGCCAGGCAGCTGTTTTAAATCTGGGTGGAGCAGAAAACAAAGGGGTGCACCACTGCATCCCCCTGGATCTGCCCCTGGACAGAGCTTCCGGGTTCTGCTCCATCTTGTTCCAAACCTATCTTGTTGGTCCCATGTTATGGGCTCGCTCCTTGGTGTGGCAGTGTCTGTTTTATACACGTGCTTTTGCATATGGGAAAGAAAAGGGTGTTTGGTTGGGAGAGCCACCCTGTTGCAGGTGTGCTGGGGAGAAATGCACACAGGGTTAAATGACCACTTCTGGAAAGGCAGCTTTGGTGTTCCTATTGGCTGACCGCAGCCCCTGGCTGGCACTTGAGAACTGCTGTTCCCCTTTCTCACTCTTGCCCTTGGTCTGTGCCATTGGGAAACTCTCTCTCTCCAGCTCCCTGTCCCTGCAAAGCTCAGTGGTAGCTCTCTAGGGGATAAGAAGTGTTTGTTGCCATTTGCTGACTTCAGACGAGAAGGCTCTTTGCGTAGTTGTTCTGCCTATTTGTGCCATGTGACACCTGCCTCCTCTCCAGCCATAAGCTGGGCTTTACCCTATAAGCCTGACCAGGTCTGTCCCCCCATCCCCCCCCATGTGCGAAGAAGGAGATGGGCTTTATAAATCGCCTTAAGGCAGTCTTTTGGCTGGGTTGCTTCCACCTTGGTGCTCTTTTCCCCATGATGTTGGCTGTTCTGTACAGGCAGCAGTGCTGCACAGGCAAGGGATGGGATCAGCCCTTGAGCCTTGGGCTTTGTGGAACCAGAACTAGAGCAGCAGGCATCTGCCCATGGCCAAAACGCTGAGGCTGCTGCTAGCTGTGAGCATGGGGGAACCCCAAACTGATCCCAGGCTGATTCTGCTATGCATATGCTGATCTGGGCTGGGAACAAGCATGGTCAGAGCACTGGTGTGTGATAGCAGAAGCCCTGCCATCTTAGTATCATAGTACTTAGGGTCGGAAGGAACCTAAACAGATCCGAGCCCCTGCCCCAGGCAGGAACAGGTGTCGGGGTCATATCACCCCAGCCAAATATTTGTCCAGCCTCCTCTTGAAGACCCCCAAGGTAGGAGAGAGCACCGCCTCACCTGGGAGCCCGTTCCAGAGCCTGGCGGCCCTAACTGTAAAGTAATGTCTCCGGATGTCCAGCCTGAACCTGCTCTCTAACAATTTGTGGCCGTTGAGGAACAACAAATCTTGAGGAAGTTTGGAGCAGCCTAATCCCTTTTTCATAGCTAATACTCGTTAGACTTGTAAGCTGCACTCCCTTCAGCAATATGCATGAGGTCCGGGTTAATAAGTGTGCCCCTCCCATCCCATGGGGAAATGTGTGGACCCCTGGAAGAGCCCAGGAGTCCCAGCCTCTTCCCAGAGCACTCCCCACTGGCTGGACAGGTCCTGGCCCCACATTACTCCCCTCCCAGCCCCCACCCCAAAGCTTTAATCCTCCCTCCGGCTGGGCTGCTCCCTGGAGGTGAGACTGGGCTGTGGCTTATGCCCTGGAGTGCATGGGGGAGCCCTAGGACCTCTCAGGCCCGCTCCCATCTCCAAGGAGGCCTGAGAGCTGGCAAGCTTGAGAACACCAGGCATCTCCCCGCCTTCACTGTGGCTGCGGGGCTGCAGAGGTCCCCTTTGCTCAGGGGGGCTGGGGTCTGTTCTAGAAGTTATGAGTGCGAGCTTTTGCTGTCCTCCTGTCTCCCCCTCCAGCCTGGCTGCCTCTGGCTTTCCTGTGCCTCATCCCTCCCTCAGTGCAGCGGGCTGTTTGCCCCCCTTTCTCCCCGCTGCTCTGTGCTATCGGCTGTGTTTGTACACGGGAGCTGCCCTTTGAGGCGTCCTGGCCCTGATGGCCTCTGGTGCTGGCTGCTGCTTCCCTCCTGTCTCTTTCTTTTCTCATCCTCGCATCCCTGCTCCCCAGCCAGCCAGGATCCTGAACAAGCCCTGCATTGTTCCCCCTTGGCCACGGCTCAGGACAAACCAGCACAGAAAGAGCCACGTGAAAGCAGCTCCCCCCTCCCTCCGCCCTTGTCCTGCATTCAAGACACAGCAGCCTGGGGAGCCGTCTGTGCCCTCACCCCCTCTCCCAGGAGCCATGTGCTGGGCCATGGCATGGGGGCAGGGGCTGTGTGGTCCAGCAGGCCCTCAGGAGCCCAGAGCTAGATGTGCCTTTTGCTACTTTCCTTGCACCCCTGGCTTGTGGTGGGGCTCTTCTTGCCAGGGAATGGGGGCACTGTAGGTGGGCCCAGAGCAGGCTGTACAGGGTCCACATGCCTTGCTCTACTGTCTGGAGGCTGAGATGGGACCACACCAGAGAGATTGTGCTGGGCCAGGCTCCTCACCTGGGCACCTGCCCCTTCTTTCATCTCTTTAGGCAGTTAGCATAGGCTCATCACCCCCTTCCTTCCCCTTCCTGTTCCTGTCCCACACGTCCATCCCTGGAGCAGCGGTGGCTCTGGTTTTGGCAGCCAGGGACCAAGCCTTCCTTATTTCCCCCCCTCCCACTCTTGGTGTGTCGGGCTGATGGTGGTATCCAGGATGCCAGGGTTGTCCCAGCCCGTAGGGACATGTGGCATGGAGGGTGGGTATCCTAGGGAGACATGAGCGAGTGCGGCTGCTCCCAGGACCTGTTGTGTTTGCTGAGGGGGCAGTGGGGGATCCCAATCTTTACTTTCTCTAAATAAAGACTGGGGCTTTTCTCTCCATAGCAACGGGTCCAATGAAAACGGTGGGTGTCATTCCCTGTACAAAGCCCTCACTGAGCTGCTCGCATTTCAGCCGTCCCTTAGCAACCGCCTCCTGCTCTCTGTGGCATTTCATGGTCCTGGGGGTGGAATCCAAAGAGAGAGAACAAGGGGCTTTAACATCCCCGAGCAAACAGGGCCAGGAATCCAGGACTGATGCTGGGGGAGCAGGACAGCCGTAGCCAAGCGTGTGCTTGGCCGCGCCACAGCCCTGCATCTGCCGATGCTGCTGCCCATGCGCTGATCCTGGTCTGATTCCCCCAGGAAGCACCAGCTCTGACACTTCGTCCGCTGTGTTCCCTGGTTCACGAGCTGAGCTTCCTGACAGCTGAGGTGCCCTCATCAGCCCGGTGTGAGCGGCCTGAGAGCAGCATCTGCACTAGTGGGCTGGAGCTGGGAAACAGGGTCTGAAACTGGCTCTGGAGGCCTGTTACCAAAGAACTGGATGTGCAGCCGCCTGGTGGCCCAGGCCCTGGGTTGCTTGCATCAGCACTGCTCCAGCTTTGCTGGCCTCTGCTCAGGCTGGACCGGAAAGCTCCCTTGGGTCCTCAGGCATCGGAGGCTGCTTAATTTGCCCAGCACCCCCTGTAGGGAGGAAAGGCAGGGCGTGCCCTGGAGCACTCCAGCACAATGCCCTAGGGCGGCCCTGACAGTGACTGGCATGGGCATCGGTTAGATCCATCTGGATTGGTGGGGGGTTTGCATTCTTCTGCAGTGAGGGCATAGTCCTCCTCCTTGGATCACTTGGAAGTATTTTAATACATTGTGTGCTGTGCTTGGAGTGGCAAGATATTGGCAGTGCCCTTATCCCCTGATTTACCCTGAACTTTGTGCCTGAGCTGAGTGTAAGGGTCATTCTCAAATGTTTTTAAAAACAGGTTAGACAGGCCTTTGGTTGATTTAGATAGGGATGATTCTGCTTTGAGCAGGGGATTGGATGAGACATGACCTCCTGAGGACCCTGCCAGCTGCAACCGTCTTTGGACTGGATGTCTTTTGGGTGGGCTGAATTCTGACCCTCCTGATTTGGATCATTTAGGCATAGCCTCCCTCCTGCTATGTCATTGTTTCCACCCTCCTGCTGTGTTGGAAGTGAAGAGTAGGCTTGGGAGCATGAAATACACCTGCTAGTTTGAACTTTTCACTACTTCCAGTCTGAGTTTGGGCCCAGAAATACAAACCTGTGTCCTTTCCTGGTGGGTGGGGGAGCCAGAGGGTGTCAGGACCTGGAGTGAGGGAGCAGTGACTCTGCCGCATCACCCAGCCAGGCTGGGTTGGGACTAATGAACACAGCAGCAGTCGCCTTGCCTCTAATTGCAGATGCCCAGGGGGAGATGGGTCTGACCTGCAGTGGGTCTAGGGCTACACTGGTTCCAGGGGGGTCACCCAGCTTGAGCTGAGCAGCACCCCCTTGGCACCCCCCAGCCAAGGTGGATCAGATGGGTTGGTTTGAACTTAAAGCAGGTCAGTTCTCCCCACATTCCTTGTGAGATGCTGGACTCAGTGCCCTGGGCGGGCACTGCTGACCCATGGCCAACCCCTGCCTCCTCAGGAGAGGCTGCCCAGTGTGCAAAATGTGGCTCTGAGCACATCTACATGGGACTCATGGCTGCTGCCTGCTCTTCCCTTCTGAACAAGAGCCCTCAGAGCCACAGGAGGCTGCACGCAGCAGAGAGGGCTCTTTGTGTTGGGGCCAGGAAAGGGCTTCTCCAGCACAGGGCACGGAGCCTGCCCCCTGCTTACCCTGCCAAAGCCCGCAGCCTGAGGCCAGGCCCTGCAGGACTCCAGCCATCCTACTGCTGCACAGCAGGGGCTAGCGGTAGGGCTGGGGGCAGCTCACAGGCAGTCCATTGGCCCTGGTTTCATTTGTTTGCCCCATCAACTGCTGTAGCACTCCCTGAGCTGTCAAGATATCCGAGAGGGAAGGAAGCAGCCCAATCATGTGCAAATCCAGGGCCAGCACAAATGGGAGGGGGGAGGCTTCAGAGCGTTAAGGGGCTCTTGTGAGGATGTGACTGAGCTGCACTTGGGAGCACCCGTCCTGAGCTAAATGCACTGACCACATCAGATGTATGGGACTTTGCACACAACAGACCTGCTGGGTTATGGCCTGCTCAATACCCTCTGCTCTCTGCCCCCAGGTGCCAGGAATATGTTAGGGGTGGTGTCAGCGGGAGGCACCTTGCACTCCAGCAGTCTCCAGCTGGGAGAACAGCCCCTGCAATGCAACTTGGAGCAAGTTTTAGGCACCCAACAAGCCCCAGGTTGTGAGAGCAGAGAGGTGACTGGTTCCTTCCACTCCTCTCTTGATGTCCTACCATCAACCCAGGCCCTGGCCAGTAGTCTCCATTTGATTTAATCTGCATTTATGTGGGTTGATGACACATCTAAATGGCCAACCCAGATGGTCATGTGCACCATTAGCCTGTGCTCTGGACCTCCAGACTCTTCACAGCAACAGGAAGTCTGGGTGCTGACACCTCCAACAAAGTCACTGCCCCCCTGCCTGGAGTGGAGAGGAGCACTGTGGAAGAAAGCAGGGCTTTCAGTCCAAATCAGCTGGCCTAGCACTGACAGGGAGACCATGGTGTGCCTCCAGAAGAGCCCAGCTTACTCCCCAGGGCACTGCAGGAAAGAATTTGCCTTGAGGGAGAGCTTGGTTCTGTCTAGGTTATATTGATTTATTGAGGAATAGGGGACTCTGGGGAGTGCTTACATCACGCAGGAGTACTGTCACTGAGGCCTTCTCCCACTGGGGAGGAAGGAGGGCAGCAAGAACCTGGGACAGGTCAGAGGGGTTAATATTTGCTACATCCTCTAAGAAATGCCATGGAAACTCCTAGTCCTTGATGTGCTGCAGCTGGGACCACTCCAAAACACTTTACTGAAGATGCCTCCGTGCCCAGAAGTGCAACCCTACCAACCTCACGAGCTAGCAAGCCAGGGCTGGAAGATGCTCAAGTCCTTGGTGACCTTCCAGCAGAAGCAAGAGAGCTGCCCATGAAGCTGCATCTGTTGGAAACGGCACTTCCATCTCCCTGGCTGGGCCTGAGCTTTCGGACATGAAAGGGCAGCCCCTACTCCCTCTCTGCTGCTTGGTGCATGTTCACATACTGAGACTAAGGTAAAAACATTACATTTGGTCTTGGGTTAAGCCAATGGAACAATCTCTACTGCTTCCCTTGGGGCTGACTGAGCTTAGCAAGGCGTGCCAATAGCCATGATTGGCGGGGGTGACTCCCGGGGTTTGTCAAAGAACATGGAGGAGGACATCTCTGTTTTGAGCTTGCTGTCGGAGCTACCATCACTGGAGGATGTGTCCTGGCTGCACTCCTCACAACAGCAGCAGCAGCAATCCATGAAGGCCTGGCCCAGCGGTTTGCAGAGGCAGAGGAGCAGGACGGGTGTCACGGAGCACTTGAAGAACAGGAAGAACTGATTGATGAGGCTCAGCAGGTCCAGGGTCTGCTTGGACATGTCTGGGGACATGTAGGCTACCACGATGTTGCAGATGTTCTCAGGGATGGTGCAGAGGCTGTAGATCACTGTCAGCCCGATGACAGTACAGTTGAGCTGGCTCTCGCACTGGCTGTGCTTGGTCCCACGGCACTCGGCTTTCTTCTCGTTGCTGCTGATCCTTCTGGTCACCAGCTGGCAGCTCACAGTGAAGAGGATGGGCAAGCAGAAATAGCAGCCGAAGTACCACCACATCCTGGCGTTTTGGTAAGTGAGGACCAAGGAGTAGACAGACTCAGGCAGGTCCGATGAAGGCTTCATGATGCAGTACTCGGTCACCACCCCAGACACTAGTGATGTGTCCTGAGTCAGCTGCCAGAGGAGGATTTCTGGTGTGGACAGGGTCATGGAGCCCACCCAGATGACTGCCAGCTTGGCAATGATGGAGTGGCACTGCTCAATGGGCCTCGTCTTGGCTTGAGGGCTGGTAGCTGCATGGAACCTGTCAATGCCCAAGGCACAGAGGCTGAAGGTGGTGACTCCAAGAGAAGATACCTGGGGACAGGGAAAGCAGGTGGAAGTAAATGGAGAAAGGGGGGACCAGCTTTACCAAGACACACTGGGGAGTTGCATTGGCACAGACAGGCATTTGTAAACCAAATTCCCGGCTGTGCAAAGAGAGCATATCATAGCATAAAACTGGCCAAGAGTCTAAGGGGGGCCACAGCTGAGTGCTTTGACCCCTCTTCTCACGATCAATCATTTCCAGAGTGGCTTTAAAACAGCTGCACCGGTCACCCCCCACTCCAGTTACCCCAGCCACCTGTGCTGTGCAGCAGCAAGAAGCTCGGGCTGGAGGAAGGCAGGGAGGTGAAGTGGACCTTGTTGGTACACAAGTGCTTTGAGCAACCGTGCAGTGCCCGTGCCCAAGAGACGGCTGCATCTGCAGGCAGTTCGGAGAAGTGCTCCGCTGCACTCTACGGAGTCTTGCAGCCAGGAGGCAGCGACTGTTGCTCCCAGTTTGCCAAGCAGTAAACCGAAGCAGAGAGGCAAAGTGACTTGCCTTGAGGTCCCACGCAAAGCAGGTGCAGTCCTGACCCAAAGGCCTCTTTCTTACTCTCTAGCCCACATCTGCGTAGCAAGATTGTCCCACGGCCCTTCCCTCCCATTCAGAACTGAGTGCGCTTCCCTCTGCTCCGTGGAGCATGGGCAGCCGGCTTTAAGTGCCTCTGCCGCAGCGCAGGGGCTGAAAACAAGGAGTGCTGGCCACGCCTGAACAGCCACGTGCCTCCCAACCCCCGCAGATTCCTTCCTGAGCCTCTGCTCGAGATAGTACCCCCCTTCTGTGCCTCCCTAGCACCAGGTCATCCGCTCCTCCAGTGCCAGAGCTAAAGCTGAAGGCACAGTTGTCCCAGATCAGCCCCCGGCAATTTCCGCTGCATTGAGAAGTGCAGAAAAAAACAGCCCTGTGTGCCAAAGGGACGAGGACAAAGTCTGTGGGAGAAAATGCCAAGTTCTGCAAGGGCTAGAGACAGGGAGGAGCAAACATGAACATCAGCAGCCCCTACTTAGTTCTGTGCCAGGCTTTATGGATGTTTCCACAGCAAAGACCCCCCTACATGTAGCCAACACTGGATGGCAGTTCACCCATGCACGCATGTGCATTCACACTTGCATACATGTGCATACATGTATGCATGGACACACATGCAGCTCAAATATCCTGTGGGTTTTAAAAGCTGTCTCCATTTTGTTGCCCAGCCTCCCTGAGGGGAGTTTCCAGCACTCAGAGAAAAGCTGGATTTACTCCATCACTTTGATATTCAATAAACTCTCGGCCTTTACACTGACAGACTGCTCCCCCATTTCCCTGCAGCATTGCCCCTGCGAGTGTCCTGCCTAGCACAGGCTGCAGCCCCAGCGCTCAGAGCGCATGGACACAGCAGAGGCCAAGAAAGCAAAGGTTAGCAGCAAGGTGCGTGCACCCCTTCCCATCTCCCTGCTCTGCTCTGGGGCATCCCTGGGAACACTCAGCATAGCCTTGAACTCCTGGTAGGGTTTGTTTTGCAAGTGGAATCTGCCACTGAAAAGCCACTCGACCCCTGGGCTTCCCCAGGGCCACTGTGTGCACTCTTTTGCTGTTCCCTGCCACTGCCACTCAGCATGAGCCACTGGGCAGCCCATGGGAAGTCCCTAGGGATCCTACCCAGGCTGTTCAGAGCACTACCTGGTGCACCCCACTCCCAGCAAGGCTGTGGCACCTATGTCCACTGCTGCCTGCAGGTGCCACAGCATGCCTGGCTCTGTCCCAGGCTGTGCCATTGCTGATGGAGACCATGCCCCTTTGTCACCTGCCATCCAGGGAGTCCGTGGTAGATCTGGAGTTGAACCCAGGTCTCCAGAGTCTCTGCTCAGTGCAGCCTGTGCTTCTGCTTCCTACCCACAGCTCCTAGTCCAGAGACCAGCTCCACTCCCAGGAACCCTTCATGAACAAACAGAGCAATCTTCAGGAATGGCCATGTCTGGGCTCATCTGCATTAGATATGCTAATACTCCTATAGATAGATTTGAGGACAGTCATGAAGTGGGACCAAGGCGCCCTTTCCTGGTATGCATCAGCAGCCAAACCTGAGATCTGTTCAGATAAAACCTCACAGCACCAGACTCCTGACACACAGGCTCCAGCCTTGCATGGTAGTGCCTGGGGCCTCGCTTAGCCACAGGGCCAGGATTAAAGGGCCAGGAGTTTCCACTCAGCTGGGCTCTTTAGAGCTCCCCATGACATGTGCTTGGGCAAAACATCCATAGGGCCCAGCGTGGGAGAAGAGTGGCTCCTAGGACACGTGCATTGAACACACCCAGACAAGCAAGCTCTGGGGTGCTGTGGGGTGAGAGATGGCACAGAAGCTGATCTCCAAATGCACCCCCTCCTAAATCCAGCCCACAGTGAAAACTCACCAGCCCTGGCAAGGTACAGATGCCATTTTACAGGGATAACCAACATGGTGCCTGTGATAACCAAGGATTGGACCAGTGACAAGGGCTCCCTGTTAGGCCTGTTCTCCTATTTTATCCCAAACCCAACAGCCATTGTACCTTGGAGATGACCTGTCCCCAAAATGGGCCACAACTAGCCACATGCTTAATTACAGCTACTTCCCTGACAGACTATCTGCATCCCTGGGAACTCCTCCAAAGTGCCCGATTCATCTGAGAACACCCTGGGTGCCAGCTGGTGCACCCTGGGTGCCAGCTGATAACACCCTGGGTGCCAGCCCCTCTCTTGAGGATAGACGCTGCCCAGGGAGGGGAGACCCATGAGGGCAGCACAAAGCTGAAGGCAAAGTTCGTGGTCCCAAGGTTGGTTTGGTCCCTGCAGAGAGTGAGCAGCGAGCACAGTTGCGCCAATGCCAGAACACCCCCCGGCCCCATACTGAGTGACGCTACCGAGCGGCATCAAGGCCCCATTGTCCCTGCACCTCCCCCATAGAGATTGCTGCTACAATGGCCTGAGCGAGAGCCATTGTACAGCTGAATCACTCGCAGCTGGTGGTACCACCTGGGCCATGCACACTCCTGCCCGGAGTCCCCAGTTCTGGCAAAGACGGCGGAGCTGCTGGCAGCTCCGAGGATCTACAGCTCCAGCATGGATGTGACACACTCCACAAGAAACAGCGTGACATTTCCCTTCCCTCGCCCCTGCCAGCCGCCTCTGCTGTGGGGCCCAGGACCAGGTTTATCCCCACACAGTCCAGAGGCCTCAAATGGGCTCCTGCACAGGGTGAATTTATGATTATATTCACTCTTACTTCCCTGGGCTTTTCCCCACTGCCTTGCAATATATCATTGTACTAGGCAGAAACTCCAAATACCCCTGCAGGCTTAGCAGGCACAGAGTCAACGTGGTCATCATTATTTTATTTGTGATACAGCAATAGCCCCTTGGAGCTGTGGCCTTATATCAGACCTCTTTGTGCCAGGTGCTGTACACATGGTGCCTCCCCAGAGTATTTGCATTGGTGGTTCTCAACCTCTTTAGACTCAAGGCCCCCTTGGAAAATGCCTGCTCTTAGTTTTCACTTTTTTTTTTGGCTAAAGAAAAATAATAGAGCCATTTTCTGTTGCAAAGAACTTAGCCCACAACGAATGAGGATGTTTGACACTATGGATTACTATTTGAAACTGGGTTTATTTTGTGAATGATGTTTGCACACCTAACAATGCTAATGTGCAGCACCCTTGAAAGGACCTCAAGGCACCCCAGGATACCATGGCACCCTGGTTGAGAATCACTGGTGTACACTCTTAAGTGCATTCGATAATGGCAGGGGAAAGGGTCCGGGTGGGATCGATGCTCATTTTTGGTCCTTATTTACTATGCACTAATTGCACTGCCAGCAGGAAGGGGCATTGCATGGCTATGAGTGAAAGATGCAGATGCCCTTAATAATCAGCCTGGACAGAAAAGGAAAGTTGACAGGAGAGATTGCTTTTGAGGGGAAGAGAAACTGATAATCACAGACCCTTCCCACTGCCAGCTGAACTTTTACCGAGCCCAGTACCTATGCTATACCCGTGGCTCTTCTGAGGCTCCCTCCATTCACCTATCCCTCAATGCACTCCACAATAATGCTAAGGAGCCTATCCTCATAGCATTGAAATCCTGGAGTCTACTATAGAGTGACATGCATAGCATACAGATGCTTTTTAAGGCACCTTTGGAAGAGGCTATGAAAGGAGGAGCTCAGAACAGCTGGTTTTATGGAAACCTCTAGGAGCACAAAGAACTTGCTAACCTATCATGGGACTGCCAGAAGCTGTGGAGACCTCCTGCAGCAGGTCCAAAATCAACCCAGAGCCAGAATCTGGTGAAGCTCAGCAAAGCCCCGCTTATTCCCATTAAGGTACATTGATTTACACCAGCTGGGATCTGACCTGCTGACCCCAACAGACTGTGCGAAACCCAGGCCCCCTGCCTTGCCTATATGAGGTGATGCCCCAAGTGCCCAACCCTCCACCTTAAACTTGTGGGCTTGCAGCAAGGCTGGCAGGGGCTGGGGTGGGATGGCTTCGGAGGGAGGCAAATAACCTCCACTGGGTTTTCCTTGGCTCTAATGAACAGCCTTGCCATGGTAACAAGTTCCTCAGCCATAAGAAGTTTCTCCATAGTAACCACCCAGCACAATGCCCGTCTGCACCCTGTGTAGGCCAGAATGGAGAGTCGCCAGTCGCAGTTCAACTTGATTTGTTGGAAGCAACTAGAGGCACGAGCCCCGCTGCCCAGCCCAGCGACAGCAAAGGCAGCCCCAGGGAGCCAGGGCAGCAACAGCCTCTGCCCTTGGATACAGGGATACACCTGAATTGGACTCAGGTGAATGCCACCGACCACGGAGGCTGGGGTCCCCTGAGACAATCCAGGCACCGTGCCAGCCTCCCCTCTCCACCGGAGCAGGGCCTGGCTGGCAGATGTACGCTCTGGTGGTAAGGGATTGCTCCCAGTGCCGTAAGATGGAGCACGGGGAGCTGCCAGTTCTGGAAGCCAAAAAAGGCAGCAAAAGCTACAAGAATGAGGGCTGCTGCTTTAGCCTCCACAAGACATAGGGTTAGTCACTACGGGCCCCAGGGAGTGCCAGCTCCTCAGCAGAACTCGAAGTGCAGCCAGCACATGAGCCAGGCAGCAGGTGCGTTTCTGCATCCGGGTCTGTTCCCTTCCGTTTTCAGCGCTCTGGGGAGGTGAGCAGCGTTGCCAAAGCACTTGGGCCGACACAGGATCAAAGGAGCCAGTTGCACAGCTGGTGTCAGCAGGGCTCCATGGGGCAGCACTGCCTGGGGTCTGGCTCAAACTGCTACGCAGAGACACTCCATCACTTACCCATCGTCAGACAAGAAGCCTCTGGCAAAATACAGCTGCATGCAGGCCCCAGCCGGTCCCCTCCCTGCTGAGCCATCCTGCCTTTGTGCTCTGCAGTACAGACAAATGCACCTGTAGTGCCAGCTAGCTGGGTTTGTTCTGGCCTGCCTGTCTGCCAACGGTAGTGGGCCTGCAGCTGAGAACTGGGTGGGCGGCATGGCCTACAGGTGAGTGCTTCCATAGGGGCTCAGGCTGGCAGGGTTAGCACAAGACCGCCCCGCTCCACCCCTCCGTCTCTGGCCCTTCACATTACCACTTTCACAGGTGCAGCCCCTGAATGTAGGTGCCCACTGAGCCAGCTTGTGCTTGCTCTCTTGAGGGCAACTGGCAGGGGGAGGGGGCATGCAGCATCTCTGGAGATCAGCACATTTACCAGCATTTGCTGCCCATTTTGAAGAACTCAGGGTCTCTGCTGCATCTTGTCATCTAGGCAGAGGAGGATGGGAGTATGCAGCGGGGGAAATACCAGGGCAGGAACAAGGGAGGCTTTTTCTGTCCTTTTTCTGACCCTGCCTCCCCACAAACCCCATGCTAAGTACAGACCCCACCCAGCCTATATGTGGCACTCTAGAGGGGTCCATCTTCAGAGGGCAAATCGCAATGGGAGAGGTTAGTATTTAGAGCGACTGGGGCTGCTGGCCAAAACAAATCTTCCCAAGCCCTGGGGTTTTAGTGGCACTCAGCCTTTGGGCTGAGGTCCCTGCAGTGCACAGGGAAACAGCCCACACTGTCTGACGGAAGCCCAGCTGGTCCCCTACCTCCATGAAGGGCACAATGCGGCAGGAGATATCCCCCAGGAGCCTCTTCTTGGTGAGCTCGTTGAAGATGACCACCGGCAGGCAGAAGAAGAGGATGAGGAAGTCCCAGAACGCCAGGCTGGCCAGGATGGAGTTCCAGGCACTCTTCATGTAGTAGTTGTGCCAGACGACACACATGACTGAGAGGTTCCCGATGATGCCCACTGCGAAGACGATGAGGGACAGGAACATCACGGCATAGGCACTGTATGAGTTTTCAGTCACCGGGTACAGAGGGTTCTGGATCTGCATCCGCTTGTCCGGTGTTGTGGTAAGGTTGCTCCGGGGGTCTGTGCCCTGTGGGTTGGTGTGGCTCCCTTCCTGGTGCTTGGATGGGTCTGTGCTGGAGGGCACCAGGGGCTTGGTTGGCCATAGGCTGCCAGGGTTGATGGGCCGGGGGAACTCCACCCGCACACCTGGCACATATTGCTGGACTGACTTGGAGTCCTCATCCTTTGTCCCTCGGCGCAGCCTTGTCCTTGTCAGCCTCTCCCCTGGTGCTGATGTGTCCTGCAGACCATCCTGTGGGTGTTGCACCTTCACCGGTGTCTCCAGCAGAAAGTTCAGCCCCAAACTGCTTCTGCTGGTCTCCTCCTCCTGCCCTGGATGTGCGCTGCCTTCCCAGGTGAGCCCAGCATGCCCATGTGTGCCCTCCTCACCTGAAGTCCACTGCAGCATCAGCACATGCAGGAGGGTCCAGAGTAGAGGCATGACTCCCTGTGCGCAGGTGGGAGAGAGATCCACCACCTGGAGACAGCAGCCCCTGCCCAGCAAGGCAGCCCCGCGCCAGGAGAGGATCCGGTGGAGCAGTGAGGGGTGGCTGGGATGCAGGAAGGCTGCTGCCTGCCTCTCCCGGCTCCAGCCTCTGCTCTGGATTCTCTGCTGAGCTCTGGCCAAAATAAAAGCAGTTTCTGCAGCCAAGCTGCCCTTGTGGGAGCCCCAGGCCCTCTGGCGGCTGCAATACAGCTCACCAGAGCAGTGATCAGCAGGCTGGAGCTGACCTGCTCCAGAGAGAGGGGAGTCAGCTCCTGTGGGCTCATGCAGGGGCTGTCTTGGGGCTGGGCCCTGGTTGGGCATATGTGAGCTGTGCAGGGAATGCTGTCTGGACCACAGGGCACCTCCCAAAGCTGCAAGCCCACAGGCCAAGCAGACAACCTGCTGCCTGTTACCACCACCCTGATTACAACCCAGCCACGGTGCAAATACCACAAGTAACAGGCAGGCAGAAATCCCCTAGAATCGCACCGAAGGCCAGGGCACAGTCCCAGATGGCTGCGGCACCATCAGGTACCTTGGCAGTGCCAGAGCTGGGCAGCTCTCCAGGAGGAGATTGCCATGCCCTAGCCAAGCTGAGAAGCAGGCTAGGATGGCACAGGAGGGAAACGCTGATCACAGAAAGGGTAGGGACTGCACATGCCTAGCGTGCTGGCTCCCTGCTCTCTGCTAGTCCCTACAAGTCCTGCCCTGGTCCATGTCACAGGGGTCTGAGTGCCTTCCAGCAATGCATTACCCCGCTGTGTCTGGCTCACTTGTGATAGCTGTGGAGTCCTGGTGGGTTGTGCACTATGTGAAGGCACTTGGAGGATGCCCAGTGCTCCTGGCTGTGAAGAGGAGCAGTCTGGGAATGGAGGGGGTTAATGTCATCACTACTGTGTGTCCCATCCCTGGGTCCTCTTCTGTGCCCCCAGCTGTTTGTTTGTCTTGCTTAATAGCATAATTGGGCTAGGGAGGGTGAGGGGTAACAAGCAAGGCGCTATCCCCAGGCACTGACACAAAGGGGAGCCCCCTCCCTCCGGGAGTCTTTGCTATGTGCCCCACATCCGGTACTATTTGTGTGTGGGGGGTGGGGGGCCAGGAGCCTGCAGCAGTAGCACCTGCCACCTAAGTGCTGAGACTCAGGGCAAGTAAGACTCTGTTCCCCCTTCCTTCCCCCAGGTTCTCCAGTGCTGGATGGAAACCCCACGCTGCTCTGTGCAGGATGCTGAAGGAGCTTGCTACACCTCTGGTCTTGTCTGCCTGTTATGTCTATAACATGTGTGGGATGGGACTGTCATTAGCTTCACATTTGTGTGGGGCCCTGACCTGCTTGCCATTTAGGTGCTACCATGGTTTAAATGTTGTACAGCAGTAAGAAACAAAGCAGGCAATGCACTGGGCTGGGACCCAGGAGACCTAGGTTCTGCTCCTGCCTCTGCCACTGACCCGCTGGGTGACCTCTGGCAAATCACTCATGTCTGTTTCTGCTCCCACTTTGACCTGCTCTTCAGTTGCATATTGTGGCATGAGCTGCCTGTTGCTAGACATTTATACAGTACTAAGCACCTTGTTCTCAGGGGGTGTCTCTGGGTCCTGCTCTAATATAGTTATTTAATAATCTCAACAACGTCAACTCAATCTGGAGGCTGAAGCTTTGCTGGACACTGGCTGTTGTAACCCTAGCAGAAGCCAGCGGCTGCACTGGATCCAAGGAAAAGCAGACAGTTTGTTTCTGTGGGTTGTCCATGGTGGGTATGTACTGGGCATAAGGCACCTGTTCTGTCCACATCATCTCCCTGCAGACCCGGCCAGGTCTGTGTGGGAAAGGCAGAGGTGCCAGGGTGTGCGCGCAGACCCCATCTGTTCTCATGGCCAGGTGACCTTCTGCAGCCTGGTGCCCTACAACTATGGGGCGCACATAAAGGGCTACAGTGTCTGAGGGTCTCTAAGCAGGGAGAGGTAGCTAGTCTTTAAGGTGCAAATCTATGCTGACTTCAGTTTCACGTGGCTAGCTAAGTCAGAGATGTGTAGCATGTATTTCATGGGACTGAACTCATAAAGCAGATTTGTCTGCCATGGCTGCTCAGACTGGGGCTTGTTCCCACAGAGGAGTGAGCAGAACGGTTCAACTGAACTTGCATCTGTGCATCACACACTTGCCACCCACATGGCTGCCATGTAGTTTCCTCAGAGAGGCCCAGGTGAGCATAATGACTGTCCCTGAAGGGTCTGGCTTTTAAGGAGTGATGGATCCAGTACTATCTATGACCAGTTTAGCTCACCGCTGCAGATGTGGGGGATAAGCAAGGTCCCAGGATAAGCAGTGCTCCTGGGGAGAGAAAAGACTGGCAACACCTCTCGAGGGCTGTCCATAGCCATTCATGGGGGTGGACCTCTGGTCCTTTCCTTACTAAAAAAGGCACTGCAGGGTTCATGCCTTAGCAGTATTTTAACCAGCTGTGTATAGCTGACATACACATGAGGCCTGGCCCCTGCCATTCTCCTATCTTGCTCACCAACAGGTGGCAAGAGAGGCCTTTCCCTTGTCCCACCCAGGTCTCTGTCCACCTGGAGCACTCAGGCAGCTCCAGGACACACTTGTCCCTGCTCACTAGCAGGAGATCGCAGTAAGGACCCTAATTCTTGAAACATCAGTGTCTGCATACACTAGCCTGTGTCTCACCCATTGACTCCTCAATCTACATTTTCAATGACTACCTGTCTGGTATGCAGCCCAGCCCAGCCTCCGGCTTCTTCACTTTTCATTCCACCCAGGAAGAGCACACACCAACTGCTGAAACTTCCTTAGCCTGACAAAGGGTTTTTGAACCCGAAAGCTTGCTTAATAATTGTTTTCCAATTATTTAAGTTGGTCTAATAAAAGTTATCAGATTCACGCAAAGAACTTGTCTGTATATACTAGTGCTCTTGTCACCAATGCCACCACCGGCACTGCTCTGGGCCCATCTCAAGTGGCAAGCTTCCGCCGAAACATCCTCATGTAAATATTAAACAGTGGGGAGGGCTGGGAAGGGGAGGGGGCAGTCTGGGCCAAATCCTGTCACCCTTTAGGCAGCTAATGACATTTACCCAACAGCACAAGTGGCACTTCCGGCACTAACTCAGGCAGCATGAATGCGCCGGCATGCATGTGGCTCCTGTGCATGCTCAGCAGAATATGCGCTGCCTGAGCCAGCCTGTGGTTCTGTTTGCACATACCTGAATGCAAGTCCCAAGGAGGAGACAACGGACGCTGCTCTGTTGTAGTTGCAAGGCCAGGTCACTCACCCAGGAAGCAGAGTACCTGGGCTTTGGACCACCCTGATCCTGAGCGGTTCAAATGCCCTAATTCCCAACACAGTGCTCTAGACCCACACCACAGCTTAGGCAATGCATTAACCAATGCATAAAGGGTAATAGAACTGGAGCCTGTACATCAAGAGAGGAGAGGCAGAACCAAGTTACATCTTTCTTAGCTGAAAATGAAGTTGGTGGCACTGATTCAAAGTATTCATCTGCTGTCAGATCGCAGGTCATGTGCAAACAACCTTCCTGAAGAAACCAGGAACCACTTACAAACTATCCGAATACAAGAGCAGAGTGAAGGGCCTGGGGAAAGTTAGCAAAGCCCTCAGCAAGCCACTTGTCCAAGCATCGGTCTAAGTATCTGCTTTCGGTGGAAGTCAGTTGTCTAAGTACCCGCACAAACCTGGCCCCAGGGTCCTAGTTGCAGTGGGAAGGCAGCCCAAATGCACATACAGATACATGTAACCCAGGAAACAGGTGGCCACTGGCCAGGACTTATCCCTCTGAATGAACCAGGGCAATGGATCACTGTTCAAGGAAAAGTAGACAGTTAACAAAAGTTTCACGTGACATTTTCAAAATGTCTTCATTATTAATATTAGAAGCTACCTATTTTGTATAGGGCAAGGCCATTTCACTTCTGGTTTTTATTATAAGGCACTCGGAGCCTGTTTTGGGGAGGGTGGCATCTCTAACAAGTAAATAAATAAATGTCTTTTGCTGAGAAATGTTAAAGTGAGTCCATTCAAAATTTCTAGGCTGAACTTTTTTTTGACCATTCGGTTCTCCCCAAAGACTGACGTTCTGATTTGTTTGGTCTTAATTTAGAGCAAAAACAAAATATGAAATTTCTAGCAGGATAGAAATTCCAGTTCTTGACGGGGTCCCGTTCTGAACATACAGAAACCCAAGGAAACAACTGAGGAGGCATAACAGGGCTTGCTGAGGCAAATGAAATGTCAGTCTTAAGGTATGAAGGTGTTCAGGAGACAGAGGAAGATATACGTCACCTTAAGGCAGTGGGCCTTGACCTTTCTAGACTCAAGGGGCTCCTTGTTAGGCAAAAGGCAGCCCTCAGAAAATGCCAGCTCTTAGTTCACTCATTTTTGACTATGGAAAAATAATACAGAAATGTTTTTGTTGTGAAGAGCTCACACAAACCACAGCAGGATAGAGCTTTAACACTGTGGATTCCTGTTCAAAATCCCCGAGTTTACTTTGTGAATCATGTTTGCTCACATAACAGGGTTATCATTGTGTGGCAACCTGCAACACCCCTGAAAGGATCTCACAGCACCCTGAAAACCACTGCCCCAAATTGATCCTGCCCAACCTGGGAGAGAGTGTTTCAAGGTTTTCCTAGCAGTAGTAGTGCATCAAATGGAGCTCTCAGTCTCCTATCCTCATCTGTAGGGCAAATCCACCCTGGCTTCCTCTGCCCAGATAAGGTTTCTGAGATCTCTTAGGATATTAGACAATTCCTGTCAGTAGCCATGACCCTTTTGCTGAGAATTAGAGTAAGTTATTATGAATAGCAAGAAGAATTGATTTAAAAGCCCTGTTTGTAATGACTTGTCTTTGCTGGCAAACGTTTTGCCAGGAGATGGCGGCTGCCCCTGAAGGCCACCGGATGCATACACATAAGAAGTCCCATAATGGTTTGAACCAGTGGTCAATCTAGTCCAGTCCCGACAGTGGCAAGCAGTAGATGCACTGTAGGAGAGAATATGAACAGGGCAAGTCTAGTGTAATCCATCCCCCATCCTACACTCCCTCGCATTTGCATCCTTGTCTGTCTACACTATTTAATGGCTCTTAATGGACCTGTCATCCATGACTCTATCTAATCCCTTTCTGACCTTGGTTACATTTTCTGCCTCTACCACCTCCTCTGGCAAGGAGTTCTACAAGTTAACGAGTCCCATGTCCAAGTGTAACCTAGTGCCACTCAGGAGTGATGCTGTCAGAGTACAAAGTGCACTCTGGGAAGGCACCAGCTGCTGAAGCATTTGTGAAAGCCACCAGAAGGTACAGACTAGTGGTTCTCAACCTTTTTTGAACTGAAAGCCTCCCTAAGGCTGGAAGAAGCCAGCTCCGTGACTTTTTTGAACTGAGTGGCACCCAACTTCAAAAACTAATTTATTTATTATAGTACTTGCCTCTTTACAAAGGGGCTAGGCAGTAGGGGTGGGGGATTGTCCAGGCAAGGACAAGCCTGAACCTGGGTTCTCTGCTTACTTCCTCATATCTCATAGCATCCTTCAAGGGATCTGGCAGTACCCCAGGGTGGCCTTCAGCTGGCAGCCAGGTGGTGGCAGCAAATTTACACAATATGGCATCAGGGAGCAAGGTTTTGCCATCACAGAGTTCTTTATCCATCCTGTTCTATGAAGATCCTTGGTTATTTCTTGTTCCATGAAGCTCCTTGGTTATTTCTTGCATTATCTAGCATTGGGGCGGGGGGGGGGGGATGGTTTGCCCCAATCTCTGAGCATAACAGTAATCTTCAATCTCAAGATTCACTGTCTAAGCATTAATTGTGTGAGTGAAATGAGAATGGACATTCAACTCAACGGCACTGCTGCTGTCTGTCTGTCAGGCCATAGCTTGTGACCCAGCATCAAAAGTGTCAAGGCTCATTGGAAGTAGAGGATCAATTTTGGAACCACGAGTTCTAGATTTTTGCATTTCTTTTTGTCTCAGACCAACACGGCTACCAAATAAATGCCTGAAGGCTCATTTGAGGCACCGCTAGGAAGAACCCTGTTGCTTGTAGACCGTATCAGGAACAAGAAGCTGTGGGAAAGGCCAGTTTCCACACTGTGCCAGTTTATGCAATAGGGTACAGCTCAGGCTCAAGGTGAAGACTGGGGGTACCCAAGGAAGAAGTGCAGACAGAGGGAAACTACATCAACAGTGTCAAGCACCCCTTCCCTGCTCCCACTTACATGTACCCATCCCAGAAATGCAGCAGTGAGGCTATTCCAGGTGGAGGACACTGTGGCATGCTTGAGAATGGCCTCAGGCAGGGCTGTCCCACTTCAGCCTGGCATACATGGTGCCAATGTGCGGACCCCAGGCTGCACACCTGTCATACTAGGTCATTGGCAGCAAGGTCTTGGGTTGGGCGGACTCCAGTACTTTGCCAGGTCAGGAAGCCAGAGGATCAGTCCAAGAACTGGGTCTGGAAACAGTCAAATCAGGAGGCCAGAGGGCCAGGCAGACCACATAGCCAGAGGTCAAGCCACATCAGGTACCCAGAAGGTCCAGCAGAATTTTTTTTTCTTTTTGCAATATTGTATCTTGGGCCAAATCAGCCAAATCAATTCCAAATTTTGTTGACTCAGCAGAGCTCAGTTGTTCAATCTGTGTGGCACTTCCATCAGCAAGTATCCTCCCTCCAAGACTCTTCAGCCTGGGGCTTCAGAAACTCCCAAATCCACGGCAGGCATCCTACATGCAAGCCCCAAGCTCAGAGGAGTTCAGATGTCCCTGAGTCTCACTTGCCCCTCACTTTACCAAAAGGCCAAAGGAGCAAGCTAGAGGGAAAACCTACGAGCAATCCCCCATCACCATAAGTTGTGTAGCCCAGATCCTCATATTTAGAGGTATTGTAAACTCTCTCAAGGGTCAGGCTGCCCTCAATGCAAGGGACAGGCCTTCACCTAACTATACCAAGTCATTCAAAGCTGAGAAGGAGATCTCCCATGCCAGGTCCTTAAAAGCACCTCAGCCAAAAACTACCTCATGGTGGTATCTCCCCTGTCAGGTAAGTACTAACAGAAAACCAGCAAAGGCAGCAGGCAGTCTTAGTAGGGGTTGAACCCTGTCCAGGGTCAGGGTTTACATGGAGAGGAAAGACAGTATTAGCTAACCCTGGATGGCCACTACAGTGGTGGGGAGAGGGTGGGTGGCTACTGGCTAGACTGGGGTGGAGGTTTACAGCCACCAGTCTGAGCAGCCAGCTGGAGAGGCAGCAGACCAGGAAGAGTGGCAGCTCCTGAAATCCCAGGTTTGAGACTGTGGCCTGATAACACTTCACATGCCAGATACTGTGGGGATGCATATTTCATAGTTTCATAGTTAGTAGGGTCAGAAGGGACTTGAGCAGATCATCAAGTCCAAACCCCTGCCATGGCAGGACAGAGTACTGGGGTCAAACGACCCTGGCAAGGTGATTGTTAAGCCTTGTCTTAAAGACCCCCAGGGTAGGAGCCAGCACTCCTTTGCTTGAAAGTTGGTTCCAGATCCTAGTTGCCCTGACGGTGAAGTGGCGTCTCCTGATATCTAATCTGAATTCATCCTCTGCCACTCGTGACCGTTATTTCTAGTCACTCCTGGCAGTGCTCGGGGGAACAGGACTTCCCCAGTGCCTGCTGGTCCCCTCTGACTAGTTTGTAACAGGCCACTAGATCCCCCTAGCGCCTCCTTATATTTAGCCTAAATCTACCCTCTGCCAGCTTGTGACCGTTATTCCTGGTCACTCCTGGCAGTGCTCGGGGGAACAGGACTTCCCCAGTGCCTGCTGGTCCCCTCTGATTAGTTTGTAACAGGCCACTGGATCCCCCTTCAGCACCTGTGGCCATATACACGAGATGCTTTACTCAAGATTAGAGCAAATTACTGCTCAGTAAGCGTCACACTTGCAGATACTATGCAGTAACTGGCTCTAATCGCAAGTAAATTTGCTACCTGTAAATGCAAGTAGCAGATTTACTCCCTATTACTTACTGTATTACATGACACATGTAGATGGCTGACCAGGAGCAAACTTGTTCCCGATCAGTCAGGCGGCAGGGGGCAGGAGATTGCTCTGTGCCCCTGGGAGCTGCCTGCTCCTGGGGCACCAGAGCCCTGGCAGGCAGAGCTGTCCCTTGGGTAGCGCGAATCAGGGTGACTGCTCTAGGCCCTGTGCTTTGGGGGGCCGCTCAGAGCCCGGCAGAGTGGCTGTGGTCCCTCCCATGGGCCTCACCTGGAGCTGGAGGCTCAGACCTGTGCCGCAGATGAAGTGTCTGGCTACTTGCCCCCCAGCCACACGCTGCTGGTTTCATGTCTGCTGAGGAGTGGCTCGCCTGGGGTGTGCAGGATCTGCTTGGCCCCAGGCACCAAACTTCATTGCTATGGCACTGCCATGCCCTGCCTTTGCAGGGGTCCCATGGCTCTGCGCAGTGTTAAAGGGGCCCTGCACAGACTGATTTGCCTCGGGCCCTGCACCCCCTGGCAGGGACCATGCCCTGGCAGCAGGGAGCTCCGAGCTCCCATTCCCTGATTGCAGAGCTGTGCAAGGGACAGGCTCTCCAGGCCCTGCTTCACGATCATGATCTCAGCCCGTTCCCCACTATCATGCTCCCAGCCATCTACACATGCCATATGGCACAGTAAGTAATTAGGAGTAAATTTGCTACTTGTATTTACAGACTGGGAGCATGACTGTAGGGAACTGTCTGGGATCACAATTGCAAAGCAGGCTTCCCAGCTCCCACCCCATGACAGTGGAGTGGGGGCTGGAAACTGTCCCAGTTGGGGCAATCAGGTGATTGAGGCATGGGACTAACCCCCGTCCAGCCGTGGGCTCAGTATTGGGGCAGGGGGCTGGGAGCTGCTCCTCTTCTGCAGCTCTTTCTAAGTCCACTGCCCCGATTGAGGAGCTGGGGCCAGAGCTGGGGCCAGGAGCTCCCTGCTGCTAGGGCAGAGGGATTTTGTCCCTGCCCAGACTCTGGTGGCGGAGCCCACCCCAGCAGCAGGCAGCTCGCTGGAGACTGGGAGCAGTTTATTCTAGAGTGAACCCACCCTGCAGCATTTGCACATGTAGACACACCCTGGGAGTGGGTCCTTAGGATCTCCCTTCCTACTCTTTGGTCATGGACATACGACTGTGGTGGCACGCTGCCCAAGGCCCTTTCATGCTGTATGGCAGTGGGAGAGGCAGTTGCAGCAGCCTGCAGGCTGTGTTAACTAGGGGTACACCGATGGAGAGTTTTGGGGCTGAAACCGATGGCTGATTTTGAACAAACCATATTGGTCGATACCAATCTGATTGCTGATATGCAGTGGAGACCAGCACCCAGCTGGTAAGTCTGTTGTAGGGGAAGGAAGGAGGGGAAAGGAAGGAGCGTTGTAGGCCAGATTGAGGCTCCAGAGGTGAGGGAGGGAGTGGGGGTAGGCATAGGTGACGCGTAGGGTGGGCACAGGAGGACACTTCCTGCCCTGAGATTGCCTGCCACCAAGGCCAGCACCAGTTTCTGTGGGTGGTCGTCACCCCCTTCTCGCTACTGATGCGGCCACCAGCCGCTGTGGGTGGTCCCCACTCACCACCCGCTGGTCATCACCTCCCACCCTGCTGCCGACACTGCCACCGCTGCCTGTGGGCAGTCCTCGCTCGGCCCACCCTCGCCGCCAATGTCGCCGCAGCCACCTGCGGGTAGTCCCCATCACCACTGCCACGACCCCGCCGCCACCTGCAAGTGGTTGCCCCCCCACCTCAGGAGGCATGCATCGTTCATGGGGCTGGGATGGGGCAGGCACTGCACAGCCGGGACGGAGCGCAGGATGGAGCTGTGAGCGGGCTCACCCGGGGGCCGGTCCCGCTGTTGCACACACCCCGGAAGGGCGTGGGGGGCAGGTACCCCTGGATCTGCACACAGGGTGATGGTGGGATGCCGCTGCAGGCTGGGGCCGGGCTGGCACTGGGCTCTTCCCAACATGGGGCTGGGCCAGGCTGTGCTCAGGGCGGTGGCACTGGGAGGTCGGTTACAGGGCGGGCTGCAGCCACCCCAAAATTCACCATAGCCCCCCCTGCCACCTGCCCCAAGCACAGCCCTGGCGCAGCCCCCCACCAGGAAGAGCCTGGCACCACCCCTGGCCCCAGCCAGCAGCAGCAGCTCACCCTTGCCCTGTGTGCCCATGCCCTCCTGGGGTGCATGCAGTGGCAGGAGCTGCCACCCCTGGGCGAACTACTCGTGACTCTGCCCTACACCCCGCCCTGGTTAAGCAGCACCTGCCCCTGCCTAGCCCCACTCCAGCCCTCACTGCAGGGGCCTTGATCTGCCCCCACAGGCCCCTTCAGTCATAACAGACTTAGCAGCCGGCTGCTCTCCACACTGCCAGGCTGCACTCCTGGCCACCTGCGTGCTGCACTGCAGCTGCGTGCATGCACGGGGCATTTACTAGCCACATTATCGGTCCCATCAGCCAAAAAAAGCTGATCACCAATACTGTGAACTTTCCTTATATCAGTGCTGGTCTGATATGGGACTGTGCACCTCTGACGTTAACTGCTTGTGGTCTTCAGTTGAACAGCTCTGGTCTGAGAGACCAGCTACATGTCTCAGACCAGCATGTTCAGGCAGGCCCTGTATGGGACTGTCCTTCTGGTGAGCACTGTCCAAATGGTGGAGACGCACCCAGTGTGTTACCTCTGCTGTTGCTTTGTTTCCTTGGCCCACAGCACAAAGTGGGAGGCATCTTTTATATATATAACCCTAACTTATGTAATGCAAGTTCTGCTACGGCTGTGGTCTATCATGGTAACCTTGTGCATTCTTTCTCTGCCTACCCTCATTGGTACGAATGGAGGTTTGGGGACTAGTTGCACCTGTTTTTTACTTTTTGTGGGCCTGGCTTTTACCATGTGGGATGAAAGTGTGCAATGGTGAAGGGTAGGTGGGTCAGATTTTGTGTCCATCTGCCCTCCCTTCCAGAGCAGTGAAGTTTGTAGACACGCAAATGTTGCTCACTGGAAAGTTATACAAAGGTCACTGAAATGTCAGTGCTTCGTGCGAGCTATGCTGGGATGTGCGGTGGGTTGGGCCCTCAGTTTTAGCGCAGGATTAGCGCATGTGTGTGGGGAGCAGGATAGTTTGTGGACAGCAGTCATTCCCTAGAGGGGCCTTGTGGCACATCAGTGCTTCGAAGTGAACGCGTTTGCGAGTACAAAACTCTAGACGGGGTTCAGGGAGAAGCCTGATACTCAACTACTGTACAGCTAACAGCTGAAATTCCCAGAGCCAGCTCTTAAAGTAAGTCAGGGTCTAAAAAAGCTGGGGTTGCATAGGAAACCCAGAGAAAACCGGGGGACGAAGCGCAGTGGCCCATCATGCAGAGAAGTGGTGGTGATCCCTGCTGGCGGTGGCCAGAGCAATGATCTCCAGCAGCAGTGGCAGCAGCTGTGGGGTGGACCTACCTACCTACCCAGCACTTACCACTTCAGCGAGCGTAAGAGGCCGCACAGGGCGCGTTTCCCTTCTCAACTGAGTGGGCTGAGTGGTGGCTGCCCTGGGTTGGTTTGCCAGTGACTGAGACTGTTACTGTTTGGGATTTCAGTTAAAGTTTTCTTTAGGTTTGTGTGTCGGTTCCTTTTCCCCTGCAATGCACCCTGTTTTAGTCTAACACTGCTTCTGTGGGGGGAAGTTTGTTCACTTTAGAGCAACCAGCTAGAATCGGTTTGCTCGGGTTTCTGGCCCTGGGTGGGGGCTTGAGCCAGAGATGGAAATTTGGTGATGGAAATTTGGTGAGGGCTTGAGCCAGAGATGGAAATTTGGCTGGGTACATTTGAACCCAGCCCCTGGTACTGTCATCAGGTGCCTGGCAGAAGGGTAACATATAAAACTGACAAAACGCCAAAAGAAAGAGGAGAGGCAGCTCACAGCTTAACTCTAAAACATGGGTTTAGTGGCAGTAGATAGTATAAAAACTTCAGTGTCAGGCTGTGTTCAGCTATTTCCAGACCCTTTAGCAGGAGCAGGACTTGAACCCACTTCTGCAGCTCTGTCTTGACCATGGAGTCAGCCTTTCATCTGTCTGAAAGGGGCCCACTCTTAGCTCTGCCATTCCCCCACTGTGTCCAGGGCTTGCCACATTTGCAGAACAGAGCTCATGGTCCAAGTTTCCTTTGGAGACTAGCTTTGAGCTACAAAGGGCCAGTGTTTTCATCACTGTAAAATGAAGGGCACAAGTCCCCAATGGAAAAAGCACTATCCTGTGGAGAGGAAAACTGAAACCCATGTTACTTTTAACAGGACGCTGCCCAGCCAAAGAGCAAGGAGAAGCAAGGGCAGACCCGCAACCCCCTGCATCTTCTCAAGTTTGCATGAAGAAGGAGGCAGGGAAGAGTTAAGCAGTTATGTCACTTTGCAGGAACTCGGCCAAAGTGTCCCTGACCTGGGAGAAGAGCCATTCAAAGCCCTGAGCGCTCAGTTGGTGGCTGAACTGAAATATCTAAAAACTAAAATTGATTCCAGTCAACCCCAAACCAGAATTCTCCTGTGCCTGTCAACAACATGGAAACCCCCCAAAATGTCCCTTTAACAAAATGCACCATTTCATTTTCTGTTTTCTAATAATTTTAAGGTAGTCAAATTTCCCAGTGAGATGCCAGTTTGAGGCAGCAACCTGTTTCGTTTGAAAAAGAGCAACTTTTTTTTGCACTTGGCATCACATTTTGCCGCTGAAACTGTTTGCCAAGTTCAGCTAGAATTTGCGAAAAGCTGGGATGGACTCAAAATGCCATTTTTCAGCCAGTAATCCCATCACTGGGAACCTTCTCCTTCATCCTATCCAAGCAGACCTGTTGAATTCACCTGTCCTTCATTCACCTGTGATGGGTTTGCAGCGTTGAAGTTTGTCACCAGACGCATGATGCTATAGGGCTAAGCCTTACTTCTAGTTGTAGTGAGGAAACAGCTGGGCATCTGGAAGCAGCTGTGTGTACAGATTCATTGCCAGAAGGCTGTGGTGTGTGCACAGCAGAACAGCCTGGTGATAAGATGGCTAGCTGCCACCTGAGAGCCGCGTCCACTTCCCAAGACCCCACTGGCATCTTCTTTGCCCCGCACTGCCCTTGAGCAGTCTGGGAAGGAATGCCGGGGCATTTCTTGTGTTGCACGTGATGCAGATATTGTAACGGGTCCAGATGGCCAGCGGGCCTTTGTACAGGCGCATGGGTGGGTGCGCGGGTTTGTGGGTGTGGTTTTGTAATGGGTGAGGGTTTAATTCTTTTTTTGGTGTGATACTAGGAGTATGTATATATATAAATATATATAGATATATATATAGAGAGAGATTTTTACAAAAAAAAAAATTCTTGCCTCTGAGGATGACCCTTGTGTGCTGCTGTGGGAGGTTCTTAATTGGCCAGGGCTCAGGAATTGTGCAACATTGCCCAGGTGATTTCCTTTAACCAAGAGGGCTATATTTAGTTTCATTTCATTGCAGTTACGCAACAGCCTGGTGTGTCATGGAACTGTGCAAAGATAAGAGCTGCATATTGTACGGCAGAGTGCGCCAGGGCAAGATGACATTTTGGTATTGACAGGGATCTATTACAAAGGGAAATTGAACCAAACCAGCCATTCAAAGTCTTGGCTCTAAATCCCTGCCTTCATTTTATTAGTAATAAAAGCCCATTTGGGCTATTCATACCCAGCCTGGGGCTCAGGTGAAGCAGGAATTAGTGTGTGATGGAATGTTAAAAAGAATCATAGGGCTGGAAGGGACCTCAGGAGGTCACATCTAGTCCAGCCCCCTGCTCAAAGCAGGACCTGCCCCAACTAGATCATCCCAGCCAAGACTTTGTCCACCCAGGTCTTAAAAACCTGTAAAAATCCATCTAGTTACTTCTCTTGGGGTCAAGAAGGGAGTTTCCCCAATAATCAGATTGGTCTGGAGTGGACGGTGGGGATTTTTGCCTTCCTCTACAGCAGGGGGAAACTCTGCTTTACCTGGGATCTCTTGAGTGTATATTTTATTAACAACCTTTTACAGAAGCAGGATGTTAGGTGCTGTGGTCCTCCTGCTTTACCTGTGGCGGGTTAGGTGTTATGTCTTGTGCTGCGTCAGGATCAACTGTAGTTTTACTAAGAGGTGAGATTATGGATTTGTGTAGGATGATTCGGAAAGGGATGAACTTGCCTCTGGCAGGGGGTTGGGCCTCTGGAGATCCCTTCCACCCCTACTTCTCTATGATTCTATGGTTCTGCCCCTATACAAAAGTCTCAATTTCTTCCCTGGATAATCCTAGTATTTTAAACTTCCTTGGATTCTGGGCTGCATTGATTTTCATAGATCAAAACTCATCGTATTCATCCATTGTTGAGCCTACAGGAGTTGACCAATGCAATCAAAGCAATTTATAGGGGCTCCTTGGGACTGTTTTTTCCAGTGGATTCTCATATCAGGTCCAGAAGTCCAAGAGCACCTGGAATGGCATCAAAACACCTCTTCTCTCTGCTTCTGAATTCACTCCCCCAAAGCCTCAGTTTTGCAGGAGTGGAGGGGTAAGCTGGTAGATTAAAACATGAGTCCAAAGCAGCAGGTGAACTGGGCATTATTCTTGGCTCCGTCACCAGCATTTTTGGTCAAGGCCTTCTCTGCGCTAAGTTCCTCCTATGAAATAAGGATGGGGGATAAATGTACCTGCTTCCTCCTAGCTGGGGGGGTTGGGAGGTTTGGCTTATTAATGATTATGAAGACCCCTCTCTTTCTGTTGAGACATCCACCTCAGGCTATCAATGTTATTGCTCTTCTAAGCATGCTCCTACTGCAACTTGAGAACAGCACCAGGAAGCACAGGCTGCTGTTGTGGCTTCACCAAAGACAGATTGACAAACTGATGCTTACCTTTACGTGCCAGTTTTGCATGTCTAGGACAGGATCCTGGCACTGAACTTTGAAGAGCATTGCCTGGAAGATCTGCCCGGTCTGGGGGCAGTAGAGACTGCAGAAGAGGTGGATTTCAGGGCAGAGATGGCTGCTGTTACTGCCACACAGATCCTGACCAAGGATTAGGTACTGAGCCAACAAATAATGCATCTGGGAGCAGACAGCCTGGTAAGAAACATCATAAGAGTCCTGTGACAAACAAGTGTCAAGTCACCTAAGCCCAGATAACAAAGAACAGGTACTAGGAGCCTGGCCCAAGAGGAAGGAGTCATCTACCTACATGAACGATAACAGCAGCAATGACAGATTACATCTGAAGTTTGCTCATCCGCCTCTCCCTGCAGAACAACCCGTGTAAGCCAGCACCTATAAAGCAACCCAATATTAACAAACACAATGAATGCCAGATGGAGGGAGACAAAGGGCCCCAGGGCCAAGGGAGCACTACCTGAGCCCTGCAGGCTACCCTCTGGGCTCTTCCTCCTAGCTGATTACCAACCAGCAGGGCGAGGGTGTAATTTCCCAGCTACCTGTTGCAGCACCCCTTCCTGAAAAGCACCTGCCACTGGCCAAACCTTCTTTCTACTCTGATTGCTGTGCACCGATGCAAAGCATCTTGGACTCCCATGCTCCTAAAACAGCAGCCTCTGGGCTTCTCTGCTGGGCCAGAGGCCTGAGAAGGATGGGCCCTTGGCAGAACAGAGCTTTTCACAGGCTCAGCTCTAGTCCATGCTACAAAAGCCATACTACAGCGACCTCTCCAACTCTTCTCCACTGTCACAGTGAGCAGGATTTCACAACCTATCATCATACGCTCCCTTATGGTGCTGACGACTGCGAAGCTTAGGCTGAGCTGGGCCTACTCACGAAAGTTAAAATACAAAATTTTGATGATAATTGCATAATGCAAGAGGATGTAAGTTTGTGGCTGGACCTTCTGAGAAGAAATAATGAGTCTTCACTTCCAGCTTATCTTACTATACCTCTGACAATTTTAAGCAGGCTCCTATGTTTCTGATATATGACTGTGAAATGTCCATCCTTGATTAATTCTTATAGTAAATATTTCTCTGCAATTAACTCATGTTTATGTGCAGGAAGAGACAAGCTCCATATGGGTTTTGATAGGTGTCTCCTCCTGATTTACTTTTGTTTGCCTCAGTGGTTCCCTTGATCTTCCAAGGACAACTCTTCAGAAACATTGTTTTTTTTCCCCGGTTGTTAATCAGTTCCTTGATATACTCCAACTCAGTAGAAACTGAGAACCTCCTGTTACTGAGGAAGGTAATTCAATGAAAATTGGGACTTTCTGATAACCAATAATGAACAGTTTGATTAACAGCATTTTCCTCTTAATTATTCCTTGGGTTTCTCTCTTGATTTATACAATGACAAGAATGCTTTGAAGATGCTGAGCTAAAGGGTATTAAAGAGGAATGAAGCTGCTAACAAGGTGCACTTCAAGAGTGAAAAATTGCTCAACACAAGAACTGCTACTGTGCCCACCTGATCTTCTGATGAACGGATCCACGCCTTGAGAAGCTAACAAGACTGAGACTGACTCTTGGCCTGTATTGGTGAGATACTGTCACTTCTACAGCTAAATATACTGGACTTTGCTTTGCTTTAGGCTCATTTAATAGTGAATAGTTGTAGCAAATAACGCCTTTCTATCGTTTCTCAAATGAGTTGTCCTGTCGATCCTTTATACACAAATCCTGAATCCCATTTCATAACTTACAGGTGCATGCTCGTGTGCATGCTGGGAAAATTTGGGCAGTCATTGCGTAGAGTGCCAAGGACAGAGCGCCCCCAGGACAGGCACACGGAAGAGCGCCAGCAGCAAGGAGCAGTGTGCTCTGGGATAATAATCTGCTGCCCAGGAAAGGGGGAGCAAGGAGAACCAGTTAAACCTGTTACTCAGGCCTGGATACACAGCAAAACAACAGTGTGATACCATGGCTGTAGGAAGGGAACCCTGTGCCAGGGGTCCAGGGAGTGCCGTCATTACCGTGCTGTATGTAAGGAACCAACCATATGGAGAGTGGTGGCACAGGCAAGCCCATAAGCCCTTTGGGCTAACCAGGGCTGTCTGCCTATCAAGCCCTTTCCTTGTTTCCTATTGCAAGGCAGTAAATCTGGCTCTGCAGAGACAGCCAGATTCATGGACATTTTCCATAGGTTGTCGGAGATGATGCTAGAGGCAGTAACTGGCAGGGGCTGGGATTCCTTGTCCCCTGGAGGCATCACGGTTGCTGTGTGCCCTTTGCTGAACAATGCTCCCATTTGCATGCTAGCTACTGATCATCCTTTGTGCCTCCGCTCATTCACCAGCATGTGGGGGCTGAGCAGCAGTGACAGCCAAGGAGTCTCTGAACTCTTCCTGAATTGGATCCCTTCCAAACGTGTGAGCTCATAAGGGCACAGCTAAGTGCTATTTTAACTGCTGTATCCAAGACCTGTCCAATCCAGTTACTGTCCTGTTGGTGGGACCTAGTACATCCAGAATACACAAGGCTGAAAGACATACCATTTTTATTTGCATTACAGGAGGAAGAATCAGGGCCCTGTCCTAATGGGTGCTGTACACTTGCATAACCTACCCCAATGCTCCACACGCAACACCCTGCAAGGTCCATTGGCCAAAGTCACCTTCATGGACAGACACAAGGTTATGCCTGATCCTCATGGAGCACAGACCCTCCTGCAGGTTCAGGCTGAAGTTGCAGGTGGGTATCTTGGCCTGTTTTATTTAAACACCAGGCACTTCAACTGGGAGCCTCAGAGGTGCCAAGAGGGCTCCAGCAATGGAAAATGGGGTCCTAACACCCAGAGGGCTGCTTTGGGAATCCCCCCTTACATTTGTTGCAATATTGCCATAGGTGCCATTTTGCCACCAGAAAGGGCTAAATGGCCCCTTCACCGCTGGGTAAAGGCAATCCGAGCACTTACAGGTTGATTTCTATCTGAACCCACTACACTTGCTTTGTGCTTGCTTTCTGAGCGTGCTTCGCAGGCTGCAGTCTGGGCCCATAGGTGCCAGAGGAAAACAGACTTGCTTAGGACTCCGAGCAATGGATGTCTGAGCCTATATTTCCTGCTAACTACCACGGTGCCCAGGCCACAGCCGAGGCACCTGCTAGAGCACTTTCCAGCCTTCTAGCCGGGGCTCCAGTTCACATCACTGCCTTACTCTGGACCCACTCCTGGTCCTGAAAGGGACCAGGAGTGAGACAGAGACAGGGCCATTCCACAACTGGCCAGAGCTATCCACACAAAATCTATTTGTTCCTGTACCAGTTTCAGCTCCTAACCGCGGATCTTCTGGAGACACACTATCCAGGCCTCCCGCAGCTGCCATGAGCGCTGAGATCCCCTCACCATGGGGACTTCCCTCAGGGGGCAGTGAACAGGCCCTCTGCAGGGACAAGGGCAGCAGCATGCATAGGAGAGGGCTGTACAGAGGATTTTCCACATTGGGAACCAGGGGATGGTGCTGAGACCCCATCGCAGCAGCTCCTGCCTGCAAGGGACTGGATGGAGACTCCAGGTTTCCTGCCAAGAAGCTCCTCAAGCAGAAATCAGCCTTGGTGCTGATGCAGTGATCCTCCTCACCTGAGAGCTCAGGGCTGAAGATGCATTTCTGCCCACACCTGACTTAGTAAACAGCCATTGTTCAGAGCAGAGTACAGCCATCTCACTGCATCACCTGGTGCAGCAGTTAAAGAAGCCTCCCAGCAGTTAAGAAATAGCCCAAGAAGGAGCTGAGCTTTGCCATGTTTGAGTGAAGGAAAGAGAAAGGTCCAGCAGCCATCCACTCCAGGTAGGGTGAGACAAGTGGGCAAGAGGCAGGACTCCCTGTTCCTCTCCCAGGGCTTGGGGCAGCTCCTGTTCTGTAGGGGAGGAAGGGGGATATGGCTTAGCTTGGGAGCAGCTTCTTAGCACATGCATATGCGAAAGCTTTTCAACACCTGGGTACAGAGCAGGAGCTAAAGTTGCTTGTGTTTACCTGCCCTGTGAATGCTAGTAGTAGTCTCTCCAGCTCCATCAGGATCAGGACTTGGCTCTTCTCCCCCTCCCCTTGAATTGTGAGACTTCTAGAAAAATAGCAAATGTAGGGTTTACTTTGACTTCTGTTTCCCAGCTTCTAGGGCTCTACTCAGGTCATGTTACCTCTGTTGACACCAGGACCTGGGGGCTTAAGTAGGAACTTGGCATCAAGTCAACCCACCATAGGACCCTGGTATCAACACAGACAACAAGTCAACCCCGTTCATTGTGGAGACTCTCTATAAAGCAGTGTAGGGTTACCATATATCCTGGATGTGTTCTCTTTTCCTGGACATGTCTTCTTTTTGAGTACTCCCATCTCCATCCGGGCGTCTTGTTTTGTTTTAAATTATCAACAAATGTCCAGGATTTTGCTCCGCTCAGCATCAGAGTTTTTCTTGGTACTTCCCGCTTGCCCTAGAAAGGAGCTGCTCGAGGCTGGAGGGAGAGTGGAGAGGACAATTGCAGGCAGGAGGCACCACATGCATCTGTGTGTGTGCGCGCACACGCGCACACACACACACACACACGCATGCACACACACACACACGCACACACACACACGGCAAGCATGCAGCCAGGCAGGGTTTTGCGAGCAGCCCCAGCAGCTGCATGCAGGTAAGTCCTTGGGGGCCAAGGGTTGGAGGGCCAGGGCTTGGGGACTGGCGGGGGGTGGCAAGTGCAAGGGGGATGTGGAGGGGATGGGTGTGTGAGGGGAGGAAGTACCTGTCCATGCTGGGGGAAACTGTCCAGGCACTTGGGCTGCAGTGAGGCAGGGGAGGTGCCTGCTCCTCAAGTGGAGGAATAGGACCAGGGACCCCTTTGGGGGCAGCAGGGCAGCACCGGGGCTGGTGCCTGTGCTTTCAGGGGCCGGGAAGCAGGGAGATGCTGCAGGGCTGTGGGGAGCAGGGGCTGTAGGTTGACAGTGAGGGGCACTGGCAGGGCTGGGGGGGAGGGATTGTGGCTTGGGAGTGATGGGCACTGGGAGGGTAGGGGATTATGGGTTGGGAGTGCAGGGCACAGACGGTGCCAGGAGGCTGTGGGTTGGGAGTGAGGGGCACCAGCATGGTATGGGGGGTGGGGTACTATGGGTCCAGAGTAAGGGGCAGCAGCAGGGCTGGGGGGGCTGTGGCTTGAGAGTGGGGGGCAGGGCACAGACGTATCACTGCTCTCCCACAATCATATTACCGCTCCCCCTACCCTGCTGCCCTTTTTTGAAACTGGAAATATGGTAACCCTAAAGCAGTGATGGCTCCATGGAAGCAAAGAACAGGAGGTGCAGTGGGATGGGGAGGGCTGCAGTGTGCCCTGGGATCTGGGGGACTTGGGTTTGGCTATGAACCATGGCAGGTGTGCTCACTGCCCCCACCCACCCCTTTCCCTGGGGGCTGAGTCTACCCTGCCTGGAGCCCAGAGGGACAGGCCCTGCCCAACACACAGCTGTTTGCTCAGCACCTGCTGGTAAGGGTGCAAAAACCGCTAGATGGCAGCCATCAGCTAGTCGGATCCGTGCTCGCTTATCTTCAGGGTCGGGGGCACAGAGCCAGGGGCTCCTACAGAGGAGGGGTGACTAGTTGCATGGCTCACTCCCCCCCTCACAGCAGCCCCCATAACCCAACCGTGTCCCACATCCTACAGAAACTTCACTTCCACCCCACTCTCTGCCTGCCACACTCACCCCCGCAACATGTTCCTCTTCCAGACACCATACTCACCCCTCCACTGCCACACTCAGCCTCCTCTGCCTCCCCGCACGGCTCCTGGATCTCAGTGTTCACTAGTCACTGAGTGTGTGGGTGCCCAGGCCTGTCTGATGCTTGATTTTTATTTATTTATTTATTTTCCTCGGGCAACAGCCATGCCGGAGTGAGTCATGCTAACCATAAGTAGGTGCCTTGGGATTCTCCTTATGACCTATTTGCCTATGCCCACAAATGTGCTCCAAACCTGGAAGCACACTGGTGAAGAGGGTGGGGGTTATGCCCCCAGGGCTGCTCATAAGCCCTTAGTGTCCTGTGTGTGTGAAGGGATGACCTGGAGAATACCCAAGCTTTGGCATGTCAGCAGGCATCAATGGGCAAGGCATGCTTGCATCCCCCACTGCTGGGGCCCACCCTGCTGTGGTGTAGGCAAGCTGTTGGTGCCCTTTCTCCCAGTGCTCAGTGTCCCACTTCACTGGGGCTCCCCAGCCCTGTGCTCAGGGTCCAGCTTCCAGATTTCCCTTTGTTGCATCACAAAACAGACTCTTCCAGACTTATCATCAAGTCCCCTCCATTCCTGGTGCCACTTCAGAGTTCTCTGCAGCATGCCCCGCAGATGTGAATCCTGCACGGAGTCATGTTTTTCTTGTGTCTGGTTTAGAGACAGGGCACCAGATGGTCCGGTGCTTGGAGCACTCCAGCCACTGCCCTTGCCACTTGCTCAGCAGTGAAACTGCAGGAGCTGGGGAGGGGGTGATGCGGGTACATTGCTTGGAAGTTCCCTGGCGCTACATGAGTTCGCTGACCAGCTGCATGTGGTGAAGCTGGGCCCTGAGCCCGTGGAACCAACGGGGGATTGGCTGGTGATGTGGATGTGGGATGTTTGCAAGTGGCCACCCAAGGCCTTGTTTCTAGAGCTGTCTGCCAAGCTCAGTGCAGCCCCCCAGGACAGATACTGGAATGGGAGCTGCTGGCGCAGTTGAGAAACTGGCAGTAGTGTAACTAAGGGTGGAGGACTGGGGTACAAGCCCTAGGTGCTTATTAAAAGGGGGATGCTGGACTGGATGAAGGGGCTAGAGGCTCTGGGTGCACAGAGCCAGGTCAGGAGTCCTCTCATCATCCAACCCTCCCTCCTGCCTCCTCATAGGAGAGGCCACTGCTGTGAAGGGAGGTGCTGGGTTTAAATGGGCCATTCTGGGGACTTCATGGGTTAACAACTGTCTGTGAATATAAGGGACTGGATGCAATGGCTGAGGAGGCCCCTTGCTGCCTGTTGCACTAGACTGCCTGGTGTTGGAAAATCTGTGATGATGGCAGCATGGCCATTATGTAGGTCTTGCTGCACTCAGGTTGTGCTGGGTGATAGACCATGATGATTGTCCTGCACCTCCCCAGCCTCTGAGTTGCCAGGAACAAGTCCTTTCCCAGGATTCTTCCGGATCAGGGGACAGAGTCACTAATGTGAACAGGCTGCTCATCTCTTTAGGGCTTCAGCTGCAAATGTTTCCCATAAGATGCAGGCAGGGATAGCCTATCTTAGCTGACCCTTCACATCGGTGGTATTGCAATGCCAGTCCTGATTTTTGCCCCCCCCCCTTGCTTTCTTGGCTCATGGAGCCATACGCCAGGGACTTGGACATCAGCAAGGAAGGAGTCGGGCTACTCCTGAGCAGACACAGGATAAATAATGTGTGGCTGTGCTTGGCAGACTGAGAGGATGCTGCTGTCTGACTGAGCCAGACCCCTGTAAGCTGCCAGGCGGTGTTGTAAAAACCATTTGTGAAACAGGAGGCAGAATGTGAGTAGAGAGGTGGAGGGAGACTCTGAGCAGCAAGAGCACAGGGGAGGTCCAAGGGGCTGTTGCTGTGCTGTGTGGCTGCAGGAGAGCACCTTATTATTGGTGATCTGTAAGCACCTGCTCTGAACCTGGTGCAAATGCAAGCTGGGACATCTCTCACTGGTAGGGCCAGTCAGTAAAGTATCGTTTTTGCAAAACACGATTTTATAGTGTGGCAATAAACAACTGGCAGGCACAATTAGCAAGAATTAAACGTTAACTTATTAGAAACAATCAAAATAACTGAAAAGCAAAGTGCAAGGTGCTGAGCACTCCTGCATGACTCAGATGACAAGGGCTGTATCTTCACAGAGTGCCTGGGTAGGAGTCCTTGGGCAGCTTCTTGCATGGTCTTCCGCAGCGTTGGTGCTTGCTGCGTAGTGTCTCAGAGAGAGGAATCTGCATGTGTGAATCTTCAGTTATTTTTTTTGTTGAATCTGCCAATGCATGCATAATTTTACTTTGTTTACAATGTATGCTCTACCTGCCCATCTGGGAGCACTTTCCCACACTTGTAGCTGAAGTGGCTTTATTTAATCGTGAGGGGGCTGGGCCAACGCACTGGACTGCATGCCCTTTGCAGTGTGTTCCTCAGTCCTTTGGCCTTTCTGCTGGCACGTGTCCCCTCCAAGCTCTCGGGCACTTTTTTTCCTGAGCTTCTCTGCTGCTCAGACATGTCTATCATCAATCCCACAGCAGGTGTGGAAGAGGCAGGGATATCCCAGCTGAAGCTGCTTGTAGTAAAAAACAGAGGACTTAGATTTAATTTTAGGGGCTTAGTGCAAAAGACGAGGTGAATCTCAAACTTTCTTAAGCTTGCCCCCTAAGGATCTCCAGAGAAATATGCAGAGGCATGGGTTAGCTTCAGGCTTGAGGGGAGCCCGGTGTGCTGTGGAGAGCCCTACAGAAGTGAAGGCATGTGGAGAGCTGTTGGGCACCCTAGCATCCAAGGGCAAGATGACTGCACTCAATAGATCGGGGCGGGCAGCTATTTCGGGCAGAGGGCCACTTACTGAGTTTTGACAAACAATCGAGGGCCGCATGACAGGCAGCCCGGGGCAGATAAATATTAATTTTCTAAATTTTTTTAGGGGCCGGATAGAATGGTCTGGCAGGCCGCATGCAGCCCCCAGGCCGCATTTTGCCCATCCCTGCAATAGATACTGCTCAGCTTGTTGCCAGCAGGGGAGTCACGGAGGCTGTATTATCCCCAAGAGGGACATAGGCTCAGGGTTGGTTGCTGCCTGAGGTCACCCTGGCCTGTGCATTGCCAGGCTGCTCACAGTGATGGGCAGAAGGTGAGGGCTCTCCTGCCCCCCAGCACTCACCACTGCTCCTCAGAGTCATTTGTTCTAGGTCTGATCTGTCAGACCCATCTCCAGCAGCAATGGTCTCGCCCCCGCCACCCTGGAGCTGCCCTCTGGCCTTGCTCCCATGCCCAATGTCTCGCCACGTTGCACAACACCATCTGGAGGGAGCACAGCACATCTTCCACTTTGAAGTATCCATCATTCCCCGAAATGCAGCTGCTACCAATGACCTCAGGGGCTTCTGATGACAGCAACTGGTTTCTCGGTGCTGCCTGGGGATATTTTTGCCCAGACTTCAAGCCTTTGTGGAAAGGGAACGGCTTGGCTGTGACACCTCTCCCCTCCAGAGCGCAGTCCCGTAAGGCCCGCCCGGATTGTCCTCCCCACTGATTCCGAGCAGCTCCGAAGGTGATGTTGCTGCAGGGCCAAGTGACCTGTTCTTCCACGTGACACCAGGGGGGACTGAGACTCAACTCGCAGGGTCTAGCCTCTCCCTGACATCAGGGGGGAGAAGCCTGCAGATTAGGGAACAGCTTGGCTTTGCAATTTAGAGATTCAGACCAGTTTCTGCTGCCGGGCATTAGATGACGGCTCTTTATACTTCAATTATGCCAGGAGGCCCTAAATTGGCCCAGACTCTATTGTGCTAGGTGCTGTATATATGCAGAGCAAGAGGCAAGCCTTGCTCTAATGAGCTCCCATCCACATTTAATAAGCAGGATTAACAGGAGAATGGGTGAGAAGGGGGAGGCAGCGCTGCATACCCCACCTTGCCCATGCTCCTGAGATGGATGATGCAGGGATAGAGATCTGCCTGCTGCTGTTCTCGGCCATGCCAGCCACCCCTCCCCACACAGGGATGCCATGGCAGGTTCAGCCACAAGTGCCCCCTGCAGACACCACCTTGTTTTATTTGTTATGTAAACCAATTGCTCCACTGTCTTCCTGGCAGTCCTGCCAAACCGGTTGGAATGGCCAAGGGCGGGTGGGTGCAGGGCTGCAGGGCCTGCCTGTGAGATACGAAAGCAGCTTGGCTACCCCCACGTAACTGGAGAGTAGGAGCATCCACACAGGGTCACCACATTTTAACCCATGCACACTGCTTGCCCATCTTGGCTGATCTGCCCTGTTTCAGGAGCATGCCTGCGCAGGCCAAGTTTGCAGCCAGTACCTAGCAGAGGAAACACTGTGTATTTGGGTTCCCGAAGACAGTTTTCCTTCAGTGCTCCCAGGAATAACTGTTCTTCTGATGTAGTTTAGTACCCGCCAAGGTGTTGGGGCTCAAAGCCCGCTTTATGGAAATGGGAGGCTCCTTCCTAGCTTGGTCATGCTACCATATGGCTGAGGGCAGGTGAAGCTTGGGGGCATCTGAACCCCAAATCCCTGGGCTTGTGCCTGCACGTGGGATGCCTGCCAAAAGACTTCGGAAATATCTGAAGCCCCTGGTGGGGGTGGAGGATGTTTGCTGGTTGTACGGCCACTTACAGTTCTGGACTAACTCATGGATTTGGACTTGATTTGGCTTGGAACACACACAATTTCTTTAATTAAAAAAGAAAAGAAAAAAGCCAAGCTTTCTGGTGCTGTAAATAGTTCTCCTCTTTCATACAGGAAGGGCCAACTTCCCATCAGGGCAGCATCTTTCCAGAGCCCTTGCGGGCAGTACCTACAGGCAGAGCTCCAGTCACAAGATTTCTGGCTTGCAGCATGCAGGGTTGCACTGGCACAGGAGAAATATTCTCTTCCCAGTTGGTCTATTAATCTTCTCAGTGCTGCTTCCCTCCCAGGCTGCCCTTAGCATTGAGTAGCAGGCTGAATGTAGCTGTGCTGCGGTGGTCCACAGAGGGCAGGGGCACTTTTCTGCTGCCCAGCAGTACAAGTGCACAGGGCCACATGGTCTGATACTGAGAGCTTTAGAGGGGACGTAGCAGACGCACATTCTGTCTCCAGTGCCATGACAAACTTTAGGGAAGTATTCTCCCCTTCTACCTTTGTCTGCCTAGATTCAAAGCTATTTGGTGCCTGACTTCTACTGGAATCAACTTCAGACTCAGCCTCCCCGTTTAGGGCAGGGTCTCTGAGACATTAGCAAGGGAATCGTACTGGGATCGGTGGCTCGAACTTGTCACTGGTGCTGCATCTTGAGCTTCAGAGTTAATTAAATGGAAGAGCAATAATGTACAATGAAATGGGACCTATATCAGTACATAGAGATGGGTCTCCCAAGGAGCTTCCCTTGTTTGCTGCTCCCTAAGCACCCCTGAAAAGAGATTCAGTTTGGTGCCTGTGGTTGTAAAGAAAAGATTCCAGATGTGCACAGAGGCTAGGGCATCTGTGTGCTGGGACCTGGAGCTAGTTAGGTGCCAGCTCTCTGATCAAAGCCCTTCACCCCTTTTCTCCCCCTGTTCAGTTCTGTAACATCATCGTTAAAACACTTCTCCAGTCATGTACCCTGGAAGAGTCCATGGTGAGACCAGAATGGACACATCAAAAAGCTGAAGAAAACAGCTTCCTTTGTTCCAGCACTGGGGGGGAGGGGGGGCTTCTCCATCAGACAGGAGAGAAAAAAGGGCACATGCCTATTTGCCCTTTGCAAGCCCTTTGAAAGCCCTGTTGTTCCCAGAAGTATGCTAAGGGAGTGAGGCAGAAAAGGGGCATGGCAAATGCAAACAGGGTTATGTCCTTGTCCAGATATTCATTTGAAGAAGCCTGGTGCCAGAACTGAAATCACAAGCCCTCCCGCTTCAAACACAGCTACAAGCTTATGCTGTGGGCCCTTTGCGTTGGCACAGAGGGGCTTCGGCACTGGCATGAAACCTCCGCAGCGCCCTGCAGACCAAGCGCACAGCCCTCCCTGCTGCACCATGTACCAGGCTGTTTCCACCCCTTGAAGGCTCAATGCTTGTGGGGCACACGCGCACCCCCCTCCCTGCAGAGTGCCAATTGTGAGTGGAGATGCTTCACTGACATTTTCTGGAGGCCTGGCACGAGGGCTATTAAAACTTTATGCGGTGAGTTTTTCCCAGCCACATCCTCGTGCTGGAACTGGGAGGCCTCCTGCTGATATTCCTTCTGGCAGCAATAATCAGCCCTTTGGTATTCACCTCCTTTCCAGCTACTGACTCTGAATGTTAACTCTTTGCATGCCATGTCCTTCCAACCTGCTCAGCCCTTTCAGATGATGGATGTAATTGGAAGTGCTAGGATTGCATAGAGTCATGATGGCTGCTTATCCTGACCAGTTGGTGCAGGGGAGATGCCATCTTTTTGGTCTTGAATTACTGAAGTGTCGTTATAGGGTGAAGGTCTGCCCATTGCACTGCAGGCAGACTGACCCCTGCAAGAGTCTACAAATACCTCCAAGTGGGAGGATTTCAGCAACACAATTTATGGCAATGGGGATTGCTCTTGGACTTTCCCTCCAGCTTGATTCTTTGGCCTTTTAGCTAGGGGCAAGTGAGACTAGGGGGCATCTGAACTCCAAAACCTCTTGGCTTGGGGCTTGCACGTAGGACATCTGCCATGGATGTGGGAGTATCTGAAGCCCCAGGCTAAAGAGTGGGAGGGAGAATACTTGCCGGTGATAGCATCACATGGACTTGACTTGAATTTGGAACTTAATTTGGAACTGATTTGTTTCTGGAAATGAAATTTTATTTAAAAAAAAATGCCACTGTTAAACTACTTGGCCCAAAAGCCCAAAGGTTGTTTGTTTAAAGAAAAAGGCTTCTTCGTGAAGCAGCCTGGGTTGTTTGATCAGCTGTTCTCAACACACCCAAATCAATACCCTGCCCTTTGCTAGGAGCTCATGTGCCCACTTGGTGCTTGCTAGGAAACAGTGAAAGGCTTTCAGTGACTGATAGACACGTGACAGATCAGCAGTGCTGCTAACCCTTGTTCTCACCCACACCTCCTCTCCAAGGGCTGGTGAAAAGACCTTCCTTTCTAGCTGCCATTGCCTTAAGGACAGTCCCAGTTGGACCCAGAGTCCATTTCCCAGGCCAATGTGTATCTGTGCCTCCTTCCTCCCCAGTAGGACCCTGGCTGGTTGAGCTCCTCTCCCTAGGGCAGGCTTCTTTCATAATGGTAGTAATCGGGGAGGGCTAACAACACTCATTTCTGTTTTACAGTGGGGAAACTGAGGCAGACAAAGTGGAAGGGACTTGCCCTTGGTCACATGCCACATCAGAGCTGTACACAGCACACGGGTCTCTAGGCTTCCCAACCAGTGTCCTTGTTCTCCCACAGCACACTGCCTCATTGCAATTCAGGACCAGGTGTCTGCAGGACCCACTTACAGGCACCCTTGTCTGGATAACACCAGTTTCCTGCTTACAACTATGCCTGGAGACTAGTTCAATTTTTTTATTCATTTATGTGTGTGGCACTGATTTTATATCATCCTCTCTCTTATCACTCACACTAACTCAAATGTCTTATGGACATCCAAGTATATCATCTTAGGGGTTACTTTTATCAACTGAATTTGTTATCTCATCCTCAAGTGACACTGAGTTGATTGGACAAGAAAACCATGCTGACTTGCATTAATAACCCTGCCACCTTTTGATTCATCACTGACTACACCTTACACCAGTCTCCCTACTATTTTACCTTGGATTATAATCTAACTAGTCAATAATTGCATAGACCACCCCATATATTTTTTAATATTGGTGTAACTAAAACTTCTTCCAGTCCTCTGTAACTGCCCTAGTATCTCAAGTGCCACAGCCATGAATTAGAGAACTCCTCAACCAATTTTTTTAATGCTCTCTGGTCCAAGTTATTCAGTCCTGTAGCTTTAGAAATCTTTAACTTGCTCCCTTCAGGCTGATGTAATAGGGGATATTTCAATGCAAGATCTGTCATGATCTCTTCCCTGCCTTCCCTCACGCTCTCCATGACATCAGGTTCTGCTCTTTGATCCCAGCTTATGGCACACTGATAATGGCTATGCAGACCTGAGGGCACAACACATGGAGTGTCTCATTATGGCGGGATTGTCACCACTGAAACAAATCATTTCCTGAACAGTGTGGACCCTGTCACTGGGAGCACATCTGATTTGGCCCAAATCTATTCTTCACCCTGCCCGTTAAAGACGGACCTGAAAGTACTCTGAACATGTCCTCCTATTACTTCAGCAAGGGTTGAAGGCGGGGGGGACAATCTCCCAGCGAATGCAGAGCTGTTTGAGCCCCTGGTAGTGCAGACGTGTGGCAGGGAGTGTCCCTGAGCAGAGGAGGTTGCAGTGCCTCTGGGAATGAAGGCTTATCTGCTTGTCTGTAGTGGAATCTCCTCTGATACCAGTGCAGGGAGTAAATGGTCTGGGCATATTTAACATGGTCTGTAATTACCAGAGGCCAGTCGTTTCAGGCCCCTGGGGAGCAAAGCCTGCATTGTTGTGGCTTGCTTCTGCAATGATCCCTTGTCTCTCATCAACAGCCAGATGCCACCACCCTTAGTCCTTCAGGGGAGACAATGCTGAGACAGCTGAGAAGCTGCCATGGGTTACCTTGCTGTGGAGAGGAACAAGTGAAAGGAAGCCCTGCGGGACACCAGGTACCGTGCAGGGGTGCTCTGAATACCCAGGGCTAGATTGGGCCCTGAATCAGAAGAAAGTGGTGGTGGCCAAGATGCCAACTGACCTGGGCTACTGCTGGTGGGAACTCCCTGTGGACGTTAGCAGATGATCCCTGCTGGTCAGTGTGGGGAAGACCTTGCTCAGGTGGCAATGTGCAGGGCAGGGTGTCACCTCGTATCTATCCATGTTGCTCAGCATGTGGGAGCTCTGATCCCAGCTAGCCCATGAGTGACCACCTTTGCCCAATGGCCTCCACAAAGACCTCTTTGGAGGGGCTTGCACTTAGGGTCCTAGCCAAGTCCTGTGCTAAGAGTAAACTGTACCACATAAACTTGGTGCATGATTCTGCCCCTCGCTCCCCCACAACCACACACCAGGATACACATCCTCAGGCCCCATTGATACAGGCTCCCCCAGTACCAACCACAGCAAAGGCAAATATTGCCTCCGGCTTCCTCATAAGCCAGAGCCAAATGTTCTAGCCCAAGTTGCCTGTGGCCCCTTCCAGGCTGCTGAAGATAACGGCTCTGCTAGGCCACAGCCCACAGGCAGTGTCCCAAGTTAGTGACGGGCATCCTTTGACTGTCATTTCACCCTACATTCTGGTCCATCTGCCTCCTCAGCTCCTTCACACGCTTGAAGCTCTCTGTCTCTTCATTGCAAAGACATGTTCATAATTTAGGTAGACTAGGTTAGGTTGAAATACCAGTGAAGATAAGATACTGTGGGTTTAAGTCAGGTTAGTGGCTTGAGTTCTAGTGTGTTGGGAGCTGTAGTTGAACTTGAGTTGTAGCCTTCACTGGTTTTAAGCCGAGTTATGTAATTTGGGTTAGCCATGCAAATTTAAGAACCACATTTTATTTGCAATATCTAGCTGTGGTGCTTTCACAGACATCTATGCAGGTCTTACTGTACAAACTGGGATCTGGGCTCCATCTTCCCCAGACATTTTTCTTCTGTTTCATAGTTTATAGACTTCCCCTGGCCACTTCAGGTGTCTGTAGACATGCCAGGATGTGGCTTCGACTTGCTGCAATTGCACCACATTGAGCAGACTCAATTAACCCATGGAGGCTTCTTAGTCTCAACTAATTGAGTCTGCTGGAGCATTCTGGTTAGCGTGGCCCAGCCAGCCTCTGCATTTCATGTATCAGCGTCCCCATGCTTCAATATGACAACAGGGGCTCGTTTGAGCTTTAGCTAAAATGTCCTTCTGCCATTTTGCAGTGCGGGGATGCTGATGCATGATAGTCTGCAGTGCTTTAATTAGAGCAGGTCTTTGAGCCGCTCATATTAAAACAATCTCCCCCCTTCATTTTCAGGTTAATTTGCCTTCACCAAAAACAATCTTTTTTTTTTTTAAATCTTAAAAAATCTTTTTTAAGATTAGGATCAATGTTAAAATGAAAAAGAAAGTCCCTTTGGAAATAAAATATCAAAAGGTTTCATTTTGAAAAGGCAAAGTACCTGTGCTTTTTAAGGAGGAAACGCTTGGTTTAAAAAATGTTAAAATGAAATATTTTGACGTTTTTAATGCCCGCCCCCTCCACTCAGCTAAACCAATTTAGTAAATCATTTCTTCGGGAGCTTCATTTTGTGGTGACTTTACCATTCAACAGCAACAACACAAATGGGCTGACATCTCTTTGCAGGAACATAGGGTTTGCCCAGCACAGACTCACTAAGAATGCAAGAGTCATGAGACCAAAGAGCGAACAAGAACAAACAAGACTAAGCCTGACTGTAGTCTGGTACCAAAAGTAGTCAGCTGAGAAATGAGGGATAATATGGCCTCTGGTCCCTGGTTGTTTGCTTTGCATCCAGTGACTGTATAATATGAAATGCATGAACTGTCCTGGGATTGGGAACTGAAATCCAGAACTTAATCTACATCACTGGGCTACAGAATTGGGCTCCTTTTTGCTTGCTCCTCTTGGGGTATTCTTGTCTGGCCGGTGGCCCAACTGTCAACAGGACAGGCAGGGAGTGTCCAGGGACTACCCTTTAGCCGAGTGTTTCAGTCACTCTTTGGAAACAGTTTTAAATCCTCACTAGGTGAGTCCTCTAACCCAGGGGCGGGCAATTATTTTAGGTGGAGAACTGCTTACTGAGTTTTGGCAAGCCATCGAGGGCCACATGACAGGCAGCCAGTGGCAGATAACTTAATTTTCTCAATTTTTAGGGGCTTCGCAGGCTGGATAGAATGGCCTGGCAGGCCGCATCTGGCCCATGGGCTGCATTTTGCCCATCCTAGTCTAACCACTAGATTATTGTGTAGAAGGTGTGCTATGTTCAGTGCTGTTGGTATAAGTTAGGCGTGCTCTGAGGATGCTTAATGGAGCAGACTTCTTCAAGGACAGGCAGAGTGCATGCAGTTCCCCAGCCCCTATCTGAATCACAGTGAAGCTTAGGTGAAGGTTCAGTTCACTTCAGAGCATGCAAGGCTCCCAAGTGCTGGTGCCTAACTAACTTTGCAGTCCCTAAGAGAGATACCAAACAACATTAAGCACTGAATGTGTGTTGAAGATGCAGGAACAGGGTCATTTTGGATCACTTTTTGGAACTTAGGTGACTGAGTCCTACCTATATCCTCATTTGGGTAACAAAATAGCCAGCCCTGGCCCTGGCCCTGAGGAATTAATTAGAACTTTTGCTATAAACTGGGAGCTCATCATCTGGCTATGAATGGAGGAGGAGAGCCTAGGCCCACTAGATGATCACAGAACCCCTAAGCTACCAAAGTGATAAATATATTAGGCAAAGTATTTCCAGTAGAGGTAGGGAAGTAGGACTGCCATTGTACAAGGCACTGGAGAGACCTCATTTGGAGCACAGGTCACCCATGGTGATAGAGAGCAGGTTCAGGCTAGACATCAGGAGGCATTACTTTACGGTTAGGGCAGCTAGGACCTGGAACCAACTTCCAAGGGAAATGGTGCTTGCTCCTACCCTGGGGGTCTTTAAGAGGAGGCTGGATAGATACCTGACTGGGGTCATATGACGCCAGCATCTGTTCCTGCCCGAGAGGGGTTCGGACTTGATGATCTGTTTAGGTCCCTCCCAACCCTAGCTACTATGATACTATGATGTTCACGAAAGATGAATTCAAGCTGGACCAGAGCTAACAAGATAATGGAGAGCCTCTCAATGGAGATTCTCACAAGAGGGAACTGACTTGTGTAGTCTTAAAAAAATGAAGACTGAGAGTAGATAATATATGCCCGTAGTCCATGATAATCATGGGTTAACATCAAGAAAGGAAGAAGAGCTCTTTAAGATAAAGGATAAGGCCTAGGTAAGAACATGTGGGTATAAACTGCCCATGAAGCCATTTGGGTTAGCATTAGGTTTGCAACCATGGGGGCAGTGGATGGCCAGAACAGCCTTACAGAGCCGGCGTTGTGTGGAAACTAGCCTGTTTGAAGATGGAGCTGGATCGGTGAGAGGAAAGAGAACATGTGCGGTGGCTTCCTGTTGACCCACAAGATCCCTTCCAGCCCTACGTTTCGTTCTGCCAGGCGAAGAAACACTAGACTATGACAAAGGGATTTGCCTTTTGAATGAACATTGTAACTTAATCTTATTTTAAAACATGTCCAAAAGAAAGTCATAAAATGGGAATGTCATTTAGTCATCAAGTGGGAAGTTTTAATCCCAACTTAACAAGCGTGCTTCTCTGAAAAGATTTTAACATTTAGAAATCAGAGACTTCCAAGATTGTCAGTATATTTTTGCTTGCAGTGGCCTAGCTTTGTCAGCAGAGGGAGGAAGGCATAAAGGAGCCATTTAGAAAGTCACTGTAGCTGTTGGAAAGGTTTCAAAGGAAAAATTTTCTGTCAAAAAATAGACTTTTGTTGAAGTCAGCTCATTCTGAAACATGGTGATTTTGAATAAATTTTAAAACAATGTATTAGCTTTGTATATACTTAATACATGAGCTACACCTAATATATATTAATATATGGCTTATGTTAAACATTTTCATGACCCCCAAATCAAAAGGTTTTGGAATTTTCAATTTCCAGAATATTTTGGCTTTTTCTTCCAAATAGGAACAAAGGGATTGAGGGTTTTTTAAGTGGTATAATTGCTCAGCAGAACAGCTACATGCCCCGCCAGCCTCATACAATTCCCCCTTTTTGCCCTGCTTCCTAAGCCAAGGAATCCAATTGTGGCAGATTGTGGGTACTGTAATGTTGCCTCCCTGCCAGACAGAAATAGGTGTTGAAGCCTTGAAGGCTGATTTCCCACCGTAGAAAAAGTCAGTTATATAGGGTCTGGGTGTAGTATAGCAAATTTGGGTTCACACAAAAGCCACAGCCCAGAAACAAAGGGGTGTCACACACAGCAGGCAATCTGGTCTGCATCTGCAACTGCTTTCCCCACAAAAAGTCCCCCCCCAGGCAGCCAGGGGTGCATCATTTTTTCAGCAGCCGCACACACTAAAGACCAGTAGGACACTAGGCGACAGCGTAACTTCACTGCCTTGTGACTCAAGCCAGGACACCAGCACCAGTGCAAGCTCACACCCCAAGCCACATCAGCTTGGTATAATTACTTCCCATTCTGGCTGGATGCCTTCTTCCCAACAGGAGGGAGCCATCAGAGGTGGACTCCTGCCTCCCGCTTGACCTCCCCATTGACAAAAGAGCGCTGGGCTCAGTCCTGCAGGGTGCAGGGCAGAGGCCCCTGCTGGGAGGTTGGCCCTGCCCTAAAATGCCATTCATTGCCTGGGCTGCCTCTCAGGAGCTGTCTCTTTGTTTACAGTGCTGGAGAAGGCAATGACCCTGCTGTTTGCTCTGGGAGCCTTTTCTGTTTGGCAAGGGTTGGGCTGCAATCAAACGCTGGAAAACAACTCTCAAGTCCAGTGGCGTCGGAGGGAGGGCTGGGGGGCAGGGATGTCACGGTCACAGGTGCTACAAAGAGGTGAGCTGAGGCTGCGACAGGTCACTCTCTCCGCTGAGAGCTTTGTTTTACTCTTGTCAAGCAAATAGCAGCAGGGTGGATTTGCCGTAATCTTTGCAGATAAAAATAGAGCCTCTCTGGCCAGAGAAAGCACACACGCAACAGAGTCCCTCACTGATGGAGGAGTTGGGTGGGCTGGGAAACCACAGCTGAGCTGCGCTGGCTTTGGGAGCCAAGGGGCAGGGGCCTCCAGGTGATGCTTGGAAGGGATGCTGAGAAGCGAAGAGGGCACGTGCAAGTGACTCTGCCGCTACCCGGTGCTGGGAGCCACCTGCTCCAGTACAAGCAGAAGAGAAGGGGCCGTGGAAGCAAGCAAACCTGCCTGTGCTGCCTGCAGAGGGTGGGGGTGTTTCGGGTAGAGGCTGTCTGTGTTGCGGGGCTGTGCTCCATTGTCTGATACTCAACCCTCCTCCCCTGCTTTGATCAGTAGGTCAGGTGCCTGCTTTCCCTCCACATGCATGTATGCGCACCCTGACACGGAGCGGCTCGGAGGCACGGGTGCAGGGCTGGGAAGGGCCGTATAAAATTGCACTGGGCATACAAGGGTTGCCACATGGCTGCCAGCAGAGAAAAGGCACGCCTCGATGACGTTATGCACCTGCCACGGGCCCGGGCACTCCCAACCCTGGGGGGTAAAGGTTACTGAACCAAGGTGCAGCTCCTGCTGGTGGGAAAACGCGGGAAATTCCCTGCACTGGAGGTATGTAAATGAGTCAAGGCTCTTGCACTGTCCCCTTCCCACCCAGCATAGCTGACCCCACCCTTCAGGCCCCCCAGAGACCATGCAGATGGCGCTTCAATGATCTTGTAGCACCCCCTCCCACCTATCTCTAGCACCCCGTCACCCCCTCCAAACCAGGTGGGCCTTCTCAGTGCCCCTAAAAAGCTGGCCCCATCCTCTCAAACCACAGAGCTGGATTCCCCCGTTCTGGAGTCACCACACAGCAGGCCCTGCTCCCTGGGAGACCCAGCATGCTGGCACTCCTCTCAAGATGCCTCCACCCAACCAGCCCAACCCATCTAGAGATCCCAAAATGCTGGCCCTGAGCTCCTGCTACCCTATACAGACGTGGATCCCTCATCATCTGGCTTCGCCTTCTCAGTGCTCCTGCACAAGTGGCCCTTGGGGGTAAGTAGGGCATCAGCCCTGGACACCGACTACGAGGGGTCACTAAGATCCACCCCTGCTGAGTGTCTGCCATGGTAGCAGCAGCTCTCTCCTGCCTGGCCATAGGAGCTGGGCAGCACAGCCCTGCACCCAGCAGTGTATCTGGGGGTGAGGGCATGAGAAGAATGGTGCAGCCATAGATTTCACAGACATTAGGGGCTGGAAGGGACCTCATGAGATCATTGAGTCCAGCCCCCACACCATAGGCGGGAAGTCAGCTGGGATCAAGTGACCCCAGCAAGAAATACAGGCACATGTTTTTTGAAAGAGTCCAGAGTAGGTGTTTGTACCACCTCTGTGGGGAGTTTGTTCCAGACCCTGGACACTCACACCATGAATAACCTTTTTCTTATGTCTAGTCTAAATCGGCCTTCCTGGCTTTATGGCCATTAGACCTTGTTATCCCTTGGGGACCTCTGGTGAACAGCTGTTCTCCCAGGAACTGATGTACCCCTCTTTTATCATCGTAGACTGCCACCAAGTCCCCCCGAGCCTTCTCTTCTCCAGACTGAAGAGTCCCATGCAGCTCTCCCTGGAGAGTATTCGCCACAGCAGAAATAGCCCTGCACCCAGGAACATGTCTGGGGTGGGGGCAGTGAACAGGGTACCAGGGATGCCTCCCAGACAGCCCACACCACAGGGCTCCTGCCACCAGAAGTGACACTGCTACAGCAGCAGCACCGGCAGCAAAAGCTGCCTCCAGTGTGCAGGGAGTACAGAAAGGAAAGATTTACCTCCACCCTTTACAGTAGTCAGCATGCCCTGCCCCCCTGGCCCAGACACAGAATGAGCTCACTAAACCTCCGCGCTAGACCCACCCTTCCAGAGATCCACACGGCTGGCTGTGCCCTCTGATGAAACACATGTGAGGACAATCACATGCCTAGGTGGATTAACGCACAAGGCAGCTGGGCCTGGGCTCTGGGGCCCCAGCCTCAGTGCGGACAAAACCGATGGCCAAGCCAAGCCAGGCGTGCACGATGCGGCGGGCTGTGTCTGCCGGGTACAATGTCCTGGGTGCCACCACAGCCAGACTGAGCTCTGGTGGGGCAAGGGGCCACCCTGGAGATTGGCCCATGCCACATGCACCCAGCAAGCAGCAGCTCCACAGCCCTGGTGCTGGCTAATGTGTCCTCCTCCGGCTGCTGCTCCTGTGGCACTGGCTGGGGACACGGGCCCCAATGAATCTTAATCTCCATGTTCCCAAGCCATGGCAGAGCAGTCTGGGGCAGGGAGGTTGGGGGAGCTGTAGTGAGGAGCAGGGGGCATCAGTTTTAGGGGGGTGGGAGGCACATTGTCATATTTGTGCCTGCACATGGTCTAGGGTCAGGAGTCTGGCCCATGGGTTGGAAAGCTCAAGTCTCCACCCACCTTGCTCTGAAGCATCGGCTTCAGCCCATAATCAGGGGCAGACTCCAGGGTGCAATTCCCAGGTTCCATGTCTTACCATCAAGAACATGCAGAGTTCATGTGTGTTCACAACAGCTTTCCAGGGGGCCGCATCCCCATTGCTGTGGTGTTGCCTTTGAGACCTGCAGGGCATTACAAGGGGCTGGGGCTGGGGTCCTGCTCCCACCCCACTACTCACAAGATAGATGCTCCTGCCAGAATGAAGCCAAAGGCTCCAAATTCAAAGCCCTACTGTTCTGCGGTCTTCTGAACCAGGTCACCTGTTGGCCCATTACAGAGATGAGGAAAGCTGCTCAGTTTGGACACAGAGCAGAAGTGTCTACATGCAAAGTACTAGGAAAATGCGCATCAGCCTGTCTTAATGAGCATTAACTAAAGAGCACAGTTTTAAGTGATGTTTAATGCACATTAACCTATTTTAATGTGTATTAACTAAATAGCATGTTTTAGTGGCACTTTAATGTGCATTAAAATAAGCTAATGTGCATTAAAGCACATGTGTAGATGCACCCGGCGTGAACTTCCCCAGTAATCTAGTGTCACACTTCTGGCATTTCCACTGTGGTTCAGGATCCACAAAAGGGGACAGATGTTCAAAACATCTCAGCCTGTTGATACCAGTGGATCTCACAGTGCTTGACAAAAGATTTAGGTACCATTATTCCCTTGTGGACACTGAGGCTGTGAGAGAAGCAGTCCTCCAGCAGGTCAGAATTGGAGCCCCAGTCTCTCAGTCCTAGTCTCTTTCCACTTGGCTCCACTTAGTGTACCTTATTTGAAAATCAGGTCCCAGGCGTCAAAAATGAGGTCAAAGGCCCATCCCAAGCCAATCAGCCCATCAGGCAAGTGTGGGTAAAGCACACTAGCTTCCGTAGTCAGTGGCACACAATGGGGTGAAGTGGGTCTTATATCACACCTGCCCACCTCCAATTTTCCATCCGCAATGGCCCAAGGCATGGGAGGCAGCCTCCTTCACAAGTAAGTGCTCTTCCATTGTGTCCCTCCAACACTTTCAGTCCCAGCCCTCCCTGTATTTCCAATGTGTCTGTCACCACAGGATATGGGAGCCACAGGTCCTGGTGGCTGAACACTCTGGAGTACTCTAGGACACCACAGGCTGTATCTGAGGCTGCACTACTAGATAAATATTTTCTGCTGCCCTGCCCCATCTTTGACTCATCCTCCAGGGGTGTGTTGATTAGCACAGGTGTCACTGCTTGGGACAGCTGCCTGCATAGCCGGTTCAACAGGGCACAGAAAACCCAGGATTCCTCAATGCTAGAATAAAGAGGGTGGGTGCACCTTGCCTTTGGGCCCCCGTGAGAGCTAGCAAGCAGGAAGATGGTTCTTCCCTTGATCCAGGTCAAAAGCGCCTCCCACAGGCTGTGGGTGCCTCTACACGAGATGCTTTATTGCACATTAGGCTAATCTAATGTGCAGTAAAGCATCACCATCTACATGTGTGCAGCAATTACTGCACAGTAGATGAATCTAATGTGCAGTTTTCTAGTGCCTGTAGATGCAGGTACTAGACATTGGTGCATTAAACTAATGCACTGATGCACACGTGTATATGCTGACCAGGAACAAATTGCTCCAGGTCAGCTTAGGCAGCAGGGAGAGCCCCATGAGGATCAGGATCATTCTGATCTCCACATGGCTGGGAAAGTTGTCCTGGCTGCCAGGCAGCTGCCTCCCAGCCCCATGGAGATTGGGAGGGTTGTGATCTCCATATGGCTGGGAGGCAGCAGCTTGGCAGCTGGGACTGCTCTCCCTGCCCTGTGGAGATTGAGACAGGTTTCAGTCTGTGCAGGGCTGGCAGGCAGCTGCCCACTGAGCCAGGCCAGCTCCCCCTGCACCCCAGGGCTCAGGCCCACCCCAACCTCTTTGCAGCTAGTAGGGAGCTGCCTGCTGAACTGAGACAGCTCCCCACCCCTCACCCCACCGGGGCAGCTAGGGGCTGGCACCCAGCAGAGCCTGGAGCTCACCTGGCTGTGGCAGGGGGGAGCAGCCCTGGACTGGGCTGCTCCTGTCAGGCACAATTTGCTCCTGAAGCCACAGCATCGCCTGTGGACCTGTTTCCAGGTGACATGTGCCAGGCCATGTGGGAGCACATTGACCACAAAAGACCTGCGCAAAGATCACAAGAACCTGAACTGACTCATTGCCCACTGAGCCCTGCCAGTGAGGGCCCAGAGGCATTTGAGGGCCAGCTGGGGAGACCCAGCTACCTGTGGCCCAATTGCCACGGGGCCACTGGGATGATTGACCACGTCCTCTGGCTCTGTACCTGCGCCAAGGAGGTATGGAAAAGGGTGAAGCAGCCCTGCAACATGGTGACTGGCATCAGCCGGCTAACCAGTGAAGTGGCACTATATGGGCACCTCGCCAAACACCAGGGGAGCCCGTGGCCCCATTTTGATCTGCTTGTGTCCTGCATCAGGAGCGCCTTGTGAGAAGCCAGGAACCTCCTGTTGTATGGGCGCACTGCATTAATTTAAGTGTAGTACTAATCCGGTAGTCCTCAGCAGCCAAGCTTGTCAGATGGAAGGACAAGGTGGCAGCACAGCAGTGTGTGATCTTTCTTTCTGATTACTCATGGCTGTTGGGAAACTGTTGAGGTGCCACTCAGAAGTAACATTAGACAACCAGAAAGTACCCCACCCACTGGCACCAGCTGCAGATGCTAGGGCCAAGGTCCTATTGCCTGTGCAGTCAGTTTCTGTGAGTAGCAATGGTGGGGTGAACTTGTTTCCTTTGCACCTTCTCTTCTGCAGAATCAGAGATTTCCTGGTGTCCTCCCTAGTGAGGCTTGGGTAAGGGCAGGCTCAAGCAGGCCCCCCAACCTGGCCAGACTGGAGTCCTTGCCATCTTGCCTCCTGTTCCTGAAGGGTAAGGTGGGCTGCACTGGAACCATGCAGCAGGGCTGCTGTTTCTCTCATAACCCTGGAAGCTCCCCAGCCTGTTTGCTATGATCCTGACATGGCACCTGGCGCGAAGCCTGGGCTGGGGTATTCTAGTCATTTGAAGGATGTGAAATCTGGGTTCTGAGCAGCTAAAGCTCAGTTGCTTTAAAATCATCAAGACCAGCAGAGATTAGGTGCTTATATACCTGCAAGGATCTGGACCCTTTTGTTTGAGGCTCTGGGGTGTACGATGGGTTAGGGTTGGAGGGAGAGCTCTGGGCAATGCACTCGTCTCTTCATTCTAGCATGGAGAGTGGCAGGACATTCTGCCTCCAAGATGGTCTTCAACCCAGCCCAGCCAGGGATGCCTAGGAGCTGCCACCAGCACACACCTGACTCAGGGCTGATGTTGGCAGCTGGAGCACCCCTTGGATGCTGCTTTATGATGGCACTCATCTCACACTTAACTTAAAGGCTGGTGCCAGGTTGTGCCCCGCTGCACTAGGTGCTACGTGAATGCATGAAGATCTTGTGTGACTCTCTCCCACTGGTATATCAGGTAGCTCACTTACTAAAGGGAGGGGTAGCCAGCGCCCAACAAGTGGCACTGTCCCAAGTATTAGGACTAATATCAGGGGAAGGGAAGCAATTAGGCTTTTTTGAGCACAGTATCTTATTCTTTTCTGGCAGCATATATAACTTTATCTCTGTACTAACCAGCAGAAAAGCTAAAGATTACTGTGCCTCCATTTATATTACTCTCAAGCTTTTTACAGCCAAATAATAGCTTTTTTCAATATAAAAAGGATTGAGTATAAGATTCAAGTGCAGAATTGGATGCACACCTTGCTGGGGTTATTTGATCCCAGCAGTCTTTCCTGCCCAGAGCAGGGAAGCTGGACCCGATGATCTCACGACGTCCCTTCCAGGCTTAAACTTCTGCGGATCTGTGAATCTGTTAAGTAAGGTATCCTAAACAGCCCTGCCAGAGTTGAAAGAGATAGGTAAAGGAGAACAACCTGATCAGACTAGGGAGAAAAAGCTGAGGACCATGGAAAGGAGCCAGGGCCACTTCAGGATTGCCTGTACCCATATCTTCCCTCTGAAAAATAGGCCTTGATAAGTTCTGATTAAGGTAGGACTTTGTTAGTAAGTCAACTGTAAACAAAGAATAGAAAGAAAACAGTGCACAGCCCAGCAGAGAATAACAACCGCGCAGTGAGCACAGAGCTGCGGTGAGCATTTCACCACGGAGGAAAGGCACCATTAGGACTTCGTGTTTTTGCAGCTTGGCCAGCCTGCTGCCACGTGTATAAGGTCTGGGGACCCTGGAGATTGGAACACAGCTTCTGAATAAGCTGGACCTTTCCGACTGGCCGTGGTCCATGTTCTGGTGGCCAGTGCTCAGGTGACAGCAGAAGAAGCTGCAGGGGTTCGATGAACCTACAGGGGTATAGGACCAGACATGCCACCTGCTGCCACATTCGTTGTGTGTGCAGCACTTTCCAGATGACTCTGCCCCAATCAGTTCTGAAATTGCAGTCCCTTTTCTCAGAAATCCCAAATGGAAAAACTTCCAAGTAAGAACTCCAGACCTGTGATCTCTGTGGGTGCTCAGTGTTGCTTCCCAGGTGCACTTCACACAGGAGGTGCCAAACAGCTGGCGAGGCCTCACCTAAAGTACTGGGTCCAGTTTGGGGCCCCACACTCTGGCTAGGGGCAAGTGAGACTAGGGGGCATCTGAACTCCAAGGCCTCTGGGTTTGGGACTTGCACATAAGATACCTGCCATGGATTTGGGAGCATCTGAAGTCCCACACTGATGAGCCTGGGAAGTAGGATACCAGCCAGTGGTAGTGCCACACAGACTCGAACGACTGAGCTCTGTTCAGTCAAAATTTGGAACTTAATTCAGAACTGATTTGGCCCTGGAAATGAAATTTTAATAATAAAAAAGATACTTCAGGAAGGATGTAGACAGTTTGGAAAGAGTCCAGTGCAGGGCAACAAAAATGATTAGGAGCCCGGGAGACAAGACATATGAGGAAAAGGCTGAAAGAACTAGGATTATTTAGTGTGGAGAAGAGAGGACTGAGCAGGGATCTGATAAATCTTCAAATGCCTGAAGGGTGAATATAGAGGGCACTTCTACACGTGCAATTAATGCACCTGAATTTTCTGTGCAGCTCCCCCAGCCACATGGAGATTAGGACAGGTCCGATCTTCATGTGGCTAGAAGGTAATGTCCTGCTGAGCAGAGACAGCTCTCCCTGGCCCCTGTGGCCCCCTGCTGCCTAAGCTGGTTGGGACCAATTTATTCCTGGTCAGTGTCTACATGTGTGGTATGGTGCATTAGTTAATGCACCATTTTTCTAGTACCTGTAACTACAGGTACTAGAAATGGTGCACTAGACTAATATGCTGCATAGGAATTGCTGCACACGTGTAGACAGTGACAATTTACTGCACATTAGATTAGTCTAATGTGCAGGAAAATGTCTCATGTAGATGCACCCAGAGGGCATAGAGATGGGTTTTTTTAAGGGACAGGATTAGGAGCAATGGCCTCAAGCTGCAGCAGAGGAGAGATAAGTTGGAAATTAGGAGGAATTTTCTGACTAGGAGAGTAGTCAAGCATTGGAGGTTACTTAGAGAAACTGGGGAACCTCCATCCTTGGATTGGACAGACACTTGGGTGGGAAGGTTTACTCAGGGATGATCCTGCTTTGGGCAGGGCCAGGCAAGATGAACCTGTGAGGCCCCCTCACAGGGCTCCCTACTTTCCTATGGTCCTAAGAAAAGCTAGAGTTGGGAAAGTTGTATGGTGGAGGAGGCCCCAACTGTCTGACCCCAAATGTGATGGGAAGGAAGCACTGGAATGGTACCACGGGCAGTGGAAACGTGGTGATGAATCAGCTCTGTGATCAGGCACAGAGCAGCTGGAGGGGGCACTGAGCCAGCAGGGCCAGGGCAGATAGGAGATGCAGTGGGGTTTTCTGGATGCCCCTTACCGACCAAATGCCTGGCATGCCATGTGGGCATGGAAAAGCTGGCAATGCCTGGGCACAGCTGGCCCATACCAGGGTCATCTTAGCAAGCTGGGTGCTACTTGCAGGTATCTGAGCAATTATGAAACAATCCCTGACCCCAGGTCAGCAGAGGAGGCAGGCTGCCAGCCAGCCAGGAGCAAGGCCAGGCTCTGCTGAGCCGCTCCCTCTAGCCGTGCGTGGTACAAACAGGTGTGGGAGTCAGCTGCTGGATTCAAAGGAAAGATGATGCAGAGGTAAAATGCTGCTGTGCTGGAACAGAGGCCTGTGTCTTAGCTGGAACATCTCCCCTTCTCCCAGAGCACAGGAGATGGCTTAAGTCTGCTCCCTTGATCTCAAGAGTGCTCCGGTTCCTAAAGCTCTCATCTTGGAGGAGAGCAAACTTTTCCATCAAAACCATTTCCAAGCACAACATGCAGTATGTCTACTCCTGGACCATGCCACGGTCTCATCCCAGTGCCCCCCACACTGAGGATGTCAAAGAAGGATGCCAAGAACTCTCCTTCAGACAGTGCTAGACTGCAACCTTTTGGTACTTTGATTGCAAATTATGTTTTTGTTTAGAAATGGTCTTCAATTTTATTTAAAAGAAAAGAAAAATCCCTGAACAGACCTCACTGGAATCCAGCACCAGACAGTTTATTCCAGCCAAAGTGATTTTCCGTGGTTTTTTGCTTCATTGACAATTTCATTTCATTTCAGAAAACGCAGTTGCCAGGTCATTTCAGGTTGTCCTGGCACAACGGCTTCCTCCCGTTTGCAGGACTGTTGGCAAACCAAACCAAACCAAACCAAACCGAGCCAGTCAATGGTGTGCACAGCTCTGCTTAGCGCGCAAATGAAGCAGTCCAGAGCCAGGCAGGGCAAGTCTCATTAGGAGCCCTGAATGCCTGGGCCCTGTTTCCTGCTGAGTCAGTGGGAAATCTCACTGCAGGGCTGTTCAGAGCATCAGTCTTGGGTTTAGATGCCTGGCTTGAGGCACTCATGACCTGAGATGCCAGCCCCAGCCCTGTCCACAGCTAACCGAGTCTCTTTGCTAGAGTACGCAGTCAAGTTTTGCCCCTGGCTTTTTTACAAGGGCTAGACACAACGTTCTCGTTACTCATTCTCCCTCTGCCCTCAGCTAGCCCACGCTTCGGCCTTCAGATGCTTGCACTTGCCTGCACGCACAGGCTTGCCCATATGGGGACAATATGGAAGCAGTATAGGCTGACTAAAAAGGGGCACTCATTCTGGAAAAATTGTTCACACAGGAGATTTTTAAGATGTGACTCTAACACTGTAGTTATAATTATAAAGTCAGATGGATTTGCAGGCTCAGTGGGCTGTCCTGCCTCTGGAGGGCCACTGCGGGTCAGGGTCATACAAAAATCCTAGAACCGTGGGGGAAATCTAGACTGATGCCAAAGAAGGAGGGCCTTTGTGTGCCTTTGCAATGTGCTGGAGAGATGCTAAGCACCACAATGACAGACACCAAGACCAGTGTTGTCAGCTTGCTAGTCACTCTGTCCCATCTCTAATGTTAGGGCAGGGGTGCTCAACCCATTCAGCCCATCAGCCTAAAGAGTGATACAGGGACAGTCTGCAGGCCAGATCCAGGGTGGGGTCAGCATGTGGGGTCGGTCTGTAGGTGAGACCCGGAGTATGCCGGTTCTGGCCACGGAGACTGGACCAGATTTGGCTGCAGGCTGACCCCATATGCCAGGCCACATCATCTGCCTGCGTGGCTTCCCACAGGCCCAGAAATTTGGCAGGGAACAGTGGCAGCATTAATTGCCATAGCTCTGGGAGCAATAAACGCTGCCACCATTCCCCCACTGCCAAATTTCCAGACCCATGGGGAGCCCTGTGAGCCAGATGACATGGCTCTGCAGGCCAGATCCAGCCTTCAGGCCAGAGATTGAGCACCAGTGTACTAGAGGCCTCTGATGCTGGCTCACCTGGGCAGAGAGACCATCTGTGTTGCTGCATGCACCAAGGCATTGGCAACACGTAGGGGGTACACACGAGTGCATGTGCACCCCCCCGGAAATGCTAGCTGTGAAACCGGCTCAGAAACTGATCCTCTCCCCCCTCCACTCATTGGACTCATTGGAGATCCGGTGCCCCCCCAGACTCGGGAGGCACGAGTTGCCCATGTGTGACCAAGGCAAAGTGAATCTGCCGCGGTGTCTGGCTGATGAGCACGGAAGTCACCTGCCTTGCCGCCAAGGTGCAGGGAGCTCACCCTGTCTGTGAGCCAGCCCCTGCGCACAACCCCCGGCCGGTGGAACGTGGTGCCTGCAAGGAGCAGGTGCATCTGGGGAAGGGAGAGGGGCCCTTCCTCTATTCTTTCTCTTGGGCAGAGAAGAGGGAGGACAGAGATGTGCAGAAGGTAGTGGTGCCAGAAGCTACGTGGGACACCCAGGCCTCCCTGCAGGAAAAAGGGGTGCTTGTCAGCAGGGAGAGGTAGGGAAATGCATCACTCTTGAGCCTCTGAGCCCAGCTCTGCAGTGCCGCGTCCCTGTGCCCTCAGGAGCCTGGCACCAGTAGGACAGGTCCCTCCTCAGCTCCGTGCCCCCCCACGTTCTTGCCAGCTGACTCACCGCATAGCTCCTGACACCTCCAGCACCCACAGGAGAGGAGCAGGAATGCTCCTTAGGGACTGAGGCAGGGGTGCCAGGCTGTGGGGGGGTCCCCCAATGGCACGAGCAGAGCCGAGTGAAAACCACAGGGGCATGGGGGCAGATGTGGGCTGCCCACTGTGGGCTCAGGGCTCCCTGCCCTGCTGCCTTCTCCCCAGGGGGCCCATGCCAGCTGTACTGCCATGGCAAAGTGCCCCCTGCCAGCTTGGCACCAGTGGGAAGCACAGCATGCTGCACCTGGTGCTGCCGGCTCTCCATGGTGGTGCAGCTGGCTCAGGGCTCCTGCGGGGAGAGCAGCAGGGCAGGGAGCCCGGAGGCCACAGGGGGCAGCCCACCTCCACCTCCACCCTGTGCACAAATCTGGGGAGCATGTGCCCCCTATGTCCCCCTCTCCAGGAGTGTACACAGCGGCAGGGAGCCACCCCCCACCATTTGCCCCCAGATGAGATGCCCATGGCTTTGCCCTGCTCCCAGCCCCAGCCCCTGGCCTGGCTGGGCAGAGCCCCCAGGCCCAGCCCCTGCCCCACTCCCTCCCTCACTTTGGAGGCCTCAATCTGCCCCTGCACCCCACTCCATAGACTTACCTATGGTGGAGCTGTTCTCTACTGCTGCCTAGGGCTGTATGCCTGTCCACGTGCATGTGTGTGCATGCGCATATGTACTCAGCGCCCTCTGTGTCCTGCTCCCTGCAGCCCCTTGCAGGCTGGAACTCTGCAGCTTGCAAAGGAAAACCTGCTATTTCCCATGTTTTTCCACAGTGAAAGGAAAATCTGGATCCCTGCATGATACTGGTAATTTGGGACAAACACTGTCCCAGAGTCGTGCAGCCTGGGACCAGGACTTGATGTTCCCAATCTGGGACTGCCCTGTGGCCCATGCAATTAGGGATGAGTGATCACCCTACCCTCTTCCCAAGGAGGGACCAGTACCCTCAGGCCCCCACATACTCGGCACCTGTGGGAGAGGTGGTGCTGCAGGGGACATGTGGGAATGAGGAGAAATGCAGCTTGCATAAGATCTATCAATGCAGAGGGAGACCACCCTGGGGTTGGGTAAGGACATAAGCTCTGTCTGGTGCTTGGGGAGGGTACCACAGAGGGTGGGCACAGCTTGGGGGCTCAGGCTATGGCTGAAGAATTGAATGCAAGAGCAGCCAGGGGTACAGGCTCAGGCCAAGGGTGGGGAGGGTCCAATGTCCCTGTGTCACCCTCTGCTTTCTGCAGAGAACAAGGGGCTGCTCTCACCCTGTTCACCCAGGTCTCTCTCCTGGGTTTTGCCTCCCCTGCACACAGTTCCTTTGTAGGAGCACTGGGCAGCAGTGGTGCAACCAGTGCACAGGCACAGTGCATTTGTGCCAGGGACCACCCTGACTGCTCCAGCACACATTGCTATCTTGCTCTGCACATCCATTCTGACCCTCAGGGTCTCAGGAGCAGGGAGGGGACAGACAACGCAGGGGACACGGGACTCCCTTTCTCAGTCCTTGTACCCATAACCCTTCCCCCCTCCCCCTGCTGACACCCATGGACTGTCCCCACTGCATTCAAGCTCAGGGCACTGAGACCAGTGCAGCTAGCAAATTGCACTCTGGGACTGGGCTCCTGTGAGTCAGCTGACAGATTCTGCATAGGATTCCTGGTGCAAAATGACTCTTCTCCATGGCTAGTGTCTGTCCAGAATAAGGGCCATCATGTACCGGGAGGCAGAAGCGGGTTCATTCTATTTTTGGGGAGGTTTTTGAGGTGCCTGACACAATGCCCCGAGCAATGCGCAAGCCACGAGGTTGCAAAACAGGAATGTGCATGACATCAGGGAGCAATCTCCCCGCTCTTTCCACTTGGCTTGGGCTTACCCTGGACTTTGTTCAGTGCTTGGTGGAATAACATGCCCTTCGAGTGCTTCCTAGCCCAGCCAGGGCTTTGTCCCACCGATGGTCTGTTCCTGCTCATTCAGTTCTTAGCAAATCAGCGATACTGTCTAAGAATCTCGGGACTGCAGCCAGGTGTAATTTTCCATCTGCTTTGCTTTGTTTTCACAGGCACTGGGGTTAGCTCAGAAGCTGTAGATTAGATCTGGAGAGTCAAGGTACACTGGTACAGATGGGTCGAAGACTGACCCTGGGACAGCAGTCGGAGTGATGCCCAGTTTGGCTTCCCACTAATTGATGCCCTAATGTGGGAGACGATCCACATACTGGCTGATAAGGAATTCCACAGCTGCCGGAGGGCAGGAGCTGCTGAGCTCTTCAGCAGTGGGGGTGCTGAGTGTATTGCTCACACTTCAGTCAACAGTAGACCTGCATCCGAGAATCCTAGGTTGTTCTAAGGAGGGGCTGTCACTCAACAGAAAGGAATAGGCTATTGCAGGGGTGGGAAATGATTTGGGCTAGAGTTTTGGTGAGCTGCTGCGGGCAGGGAGAGGGCAAGGAGTGCTGACCTGGTCTGGCAGACTGGTTTCAGCCCACAGGCCACATTTCACCCACCCCTGGGCTAGAATGACTGGATCTCCCCCTAGAGGCACTGAGACAGTGTACTGCACCGATCGCCTTATAGGAAGTGTCTGAGCACACGGTGCTAGATTATGCCCTGTGTCTTCCCAGTCTAGGCGAGGCACCTTGCTCTAACCCCCACGATATCTTTTCAGATGCTGACATCACTACAATGGGCAGCAGAGAGGGATCACGGCACCTGGCCCGCTTCATGCACACAGTGGCATGATCTGTGTTTGTACTGCAGGGGCTGGATCTTGAAAATCCTGCCCAAGTTAAATTTAGATCATCGCCAAGGGAGGTGGCTATTGGTGGGTGAGCCTTTAAAAGAGTGGCTCTGAACAAAATGTTCTCAAGGCAGGACTGGTGCTTGTGAAATAGTGTGCACAGCTACTCAGTTTGCCTGACGTTTTAAGGGACTGCTCTAATCTGATCTGAAATGTCACCCTCAATTGAAATGGAGCAAGGAGTGAGGCCTGAGTAGCCAATCAGCAGGCTGCTTTCTCCAAGAATAAGTCTTCACAAATGGCAGCCATTCATAAAAAGACGTTTCAGTCCGATGGGCCCAGGAAGCTGATGTGTTCTTCATTTGAGCCGATCAGAAACAAACCTTAACATTCACAATTTATGAAACAGGCAATGCCTGATTAGTTGAAGTTTAACAAGCCCACAAGAAAGCAGATGGGAGTAGATATAGCGCACAGTCCAGACCCCAGCCTGGCTGAGAGACTGCATAGACATCTGTGAAATCTAGAAGAGCTCTGTTAGGAGGTGAATATCTGAGGTTCGAAACGCAGAAAATGAGCACTGATCCCTGCAGCTCCCCTCAGCACCCAGGTGCTGGGGTCTGTCACCCCCCAGGGCCTCCCCAACCACCCCTTGTGCTTACAGAGAGACATACATTGTCCTCAGTTCGGCTGCGTCATGGGGGGTTTGCATGGAGATGTCTGCAAGGGCAACTCTGCCCGCATCCTCACTAACATAGCCATGTGAGAAATTAGGCAAGAGAATACCTTGGCCATTAGTGTTGTGAACATCAGCTCATCTTACCCACCTTAGAGGAGGTCTCAGTGTCATGGTGTTAAAAAATAAAAACCCGCCAAGACAGCCAACCGCTCCCTAATAACTCCTCTAAGAAGAAAAATTCCTTCCTGACCACTTGGCCATAACCTGGCACCTTGAAGAACGAACCTTGAGCTCTCTTACAGTCTTGCTTTGAGCCTGACTAGTTACAGGCATCTTTATCTTCCTTCTCCTTTCCATCGCCAGTGGCAATATTAGCTTTGATGACCCTCTGTGTCTGTGGACTAGGTTATGAGCAGAGAGATGCTCTCCGAAGCAGTGCTGGAAGCTGTGTGAGACTAAAGACAATTTCTTTGCTGTGATGTATTTCCAGGCTTTCTGATGAGGTGCCAGCAGGCTAGTTTCAAGAGAACTGGAGAAAGGACTTGATAATGCCTAGCATTTGGCAGGACAGTCAGAGCAGTATTTTAAGTGATCAAATCCTTTCTCAGCAAGGGTTGGGGGCTAGAATCCTGTTTCTTATGCAAGTGCCCTAACTTGTCAGCACTCTACTCGAGGCAGGATCATCCCAGCCAAGTGTTTGTCTAACCTCCTCTTAAAAATTTCCAAGGATCAAGTGTCCATAACCTCTCTGGGTAACCTGTTCAAATGCTTAACCATCCTCATAGTGAGAAAATTCTTTTTATTATCCAACCCAAATTTATTTTGCTGCACTTTAAGACAGAGGAGAATTTGGGACTTACAGAATAATTCTGCCCTCCAGAGTGTCTCCAGCTCCACCCAGCTTGGTGCCATCTTCAGATTTCCTAAAATGTTAAATAATACCAGACCCAGGATAAACTCATGGGATACCCCATTTGATACGTCCTCCCAGTTAGACATCTAACCACTGATGACTTCTCTTTGAGCACAGTGATCCAACCACTTATATATCTACCATACAGTTATTTAATTTAGACTGTATTTCCTTTGTCTCCCATGACATTCTCATTAGTACGTTGTGTCAAAAGCCATGTTAAAATCATAGTATATCACATCCATGGCAATCCCCTAAATCGACAGAGCCTGTCACCTTGTCAAAGAAGGAAATCAGGTTTGTCACGCATGATTTGCTCTTTATGACTCCATGTTGGCTGTTCCTGATTCCCAGGGATCCTCGGTTTCTCTGTTTAAAAAATCACAAATTCTTTGAATAAAAAAATCCCAAATTCTCTGATTAAAAGCCCCAAATCTGTGTTTTTCCATGATTAAAATGAAACACCACTATATATATATAGGTATCAGTTGAACACAGTGTTTTATTGACATATTTACAATTGTAAAGCCATTTGGAAGCCTACCAGTGCCGCCATCAGTATAATAAAATAAATTCTAAATACCTATCACCGTTGGCGTTCGATTTGGGGTTTGTTATCATGGAAAATCAGAGCTCCCCCTGTCTTCTTAGCTCACCAGGATGCGGGGCCAGCTGCGGCTATCCCCCCGCAGCTGCTTTGTGGCACTGAGCAGCCCTGATATGCTGGTGCCCTGTCCCTAGCCATGCCACTGGTCCTCGCTCTCAACCCACAGCCCCCTGGCCCTGCTGCTGCCTCTCACTCCAAACCTGCAGCCCTCTGGCCCTGCCCGTGCTCCTCACTCCTGACCTACAGCCTCCTGGACCTGCTGGTGCCCGTCATTCCCCAAGTGTGTGAGAAAGGGAGGCTGGACCAGCTCCAAATCATGAGTCAGGTGAAGATGGCACCAAAATCATGAGTAGCTTAAAGTTCTTGAGAGTGTCTCAAAGAAGTGTAGGAGGGGGGTCCTTTCCCTCTACGGGGACACTGATTTGCTTTCAAACAGCAGCTGAGATCTCCATGCAGTCTCCTGGGCTCCAAGAGCTGCTAGACAGTGAGAGCCCCCCCACCACATCCCTCTGAGACCCAGTCTGTCAACCTCCAGGTCCTGCATGTGCCCTCATGGCCCCTCATGGCAACAGATCCCACTACTCGAAGAGTAGAGTCCCTCCACCTCTGCTGCATCCAGCGTCAACGTGCGGCATCCAGCTGGACAAGCCCCTCAGCAAGCTCCTGCAGTCCCTTCAGCAGCTGGAGCCTCCGGGTGCACTTCGTGCTCTAGTGGAAGAAGCGCGGAGGCCCCAGGAGCTCACTGCTCTGCTCAGACTCTACCGACTCAGAAGCCGTGGCTGCTCTCTGCTGCCGGACGTCCTGGTAGCCGTGGCAGGCTGGTGTAGACAGTGCAATGATGTCACCTGTTTGAAATAACCAAGCAGCTCAGCTCAGAAGTGCAGCTGGAGGACAGCTCAGCAGCCAGAGACAGGGTCTTGCCTGCACTGCAGAGCCCCTGCTGCTATAGCTGTGCCCCTGAGGAGGCACAAGCAAAGACACAGATGGGTCAGCAAGCGTTTTTCTGCCAACATCGCTCTAGTGTGAGAGTTGCTAGACAGTGACACCTTCCTCCCCAAGCTCGTGGCACTGGGGGCCAGTGCAGCTAGCGACTTGCACTCCGGGACTGGGCTCCTGTGAGTCGGCTGACAGCTTCTGTGTAGGATCCCTGGTGCAAAATGCCTCTTCTCCATGGCTAATGTCTGTCCAGGATAAACACCATCATGTCCTGGGAGGCAGAAGCGGGTTCATTCTATTTTGGGGGAGCTGTGCGAGGTGACTGACTCAACGCTGCTCACTGGGGGCGACCTGGTGTGGGAGGGAGCACCGCGCCCATGGTGAGGCGTGGCAGTGGCAGTGGCAGTGGCAGCATGGAGTTGTGCTCCTGCTGCTGTTGGGTGGGCAAGGGGTGTCTCGCCTTGGCGGCCATGGTGAAGCAGAGCTCCCTTTCACGCTGAGTCCTATCTGCTGGCTCCAGCCCAGAGCTGGTCTGACCAAGCTGCAGCCCTGCACCTGCTGTTGTCACAGAAATCTCAGGGGGCACATGACTCTCCTGCCACCCCCATGTGTGGTCTGTGCCCCTTCTCCCTCCCCCCCCAGTGGTTCCCATAGGCTACCAGGAGGAAGCTGCAGGAGCTGCTCTCCACTCTGCCTGGTTGTCCTTTGATCACCCTCCTCCTACTCCCCCCAGGCCCAAGCTCATGGGGTTTTTCTGGCTATATGTATTCATTGGGAATATGTATATAGCTTGATAGCTATCTGGCCAGTGTATTTATTGAGCACACACAGTAGCTATGTAGATGCTTATGCACCTACAGCACAAGGGAAATAGAGGGTAATATAGTGACAGCATGGAAAAAATGGTTGCTTGTGCAGCATTAGCCTGCCTATCAACATGACAATACAATGAAAAGCTAGAGTCTTCTTCATTTAGGACAGTTTCCATCAGTGCTTAAGGGACTATCAAGAGGCAATAGTTGCTTTACTATGGGCCTGGACAGCTGACATATTTATAAAAGTGTAATTTACTTTATTTTTGTACACTCAAGTGAACAAAAGAGAGAGAATTGGGCTCCTTAGTAGGAAGATGACCAGGGAAATTTCTCAGACCTTGTCACATGTTATACTTGGGACATGTTAAAAGTACTTAGAACATCTGCACCTGCAGGTTCAAGCAGTAAAACATGTGCCAAGTATGACCGTATCCTAGGAAAATTAGTAGTTTTTGCAGGAGGTGCATCTCCAGATCATATTAAGTAGCATGTGCTCTTGTATCAGGTGACCGCTCCATGGAGATAATACAAGCAAGCGGCTCCTGATTCAAGATTCTGGTGCAGCGCTGGGGCTGGGGCTGGGACTGACAAACAGCTGTTTGTCAACTGCACAGCGGGCACCAGCCCTGTCCAAATCATAGTCAGCATTACCATGTGACTACTCAGGACAAGTTCTAATTCATAGTAATGAGATTACTTATTATTAGATTGTTTATTATGATCTAAATAAAACACGTCCTAAGTGTCCAAGGCAACAAGGCCCTCACAATAGGCACTATTGTAGTACTTCACCAGTAGGCAGCAGAGGAGCATGTAATAATCTTTTGCCTACAGCATATGGCTATCTCAGAGTCATTCTGGACACACACCACTTATACTGATCTGACTTTTCCTAATGTAGCTTTACCTCTTATTTTTCCTGGGGTGATTCTATGCTGGATTCAAGTACATTCAAATTAAGCTGGATTCACCAGCAAAAAGCTGTACATCATGTGTCTTTCCCCTGCCTACGCTGGTGGAAAAGCTGTTTACACCTCTGTACACCATGTGTCTGAGCCTGGAGTTTCCATGGCTGAAGGAACAATTGGGCAGGGAGCATTTCTTCATGGAGAATAAGGCACGTTCTTGTACTGAATTACCACGTAACTTTGCCCACGTAACTTTGTCCATTCTGTAATGGAGACAGAAAGCCTTCCCCTTTTCTGTAATGGGCTTGAGGTCATAAGATGAGGGAGTGTTAACATTCAGAAAAGCAAAGTATTACTCTAATCATTGGTAAGGCCCAGTAGAGACAGGAGTTTATTGTCCAGAGATGAACGATGCAAGACCAAAAAGGTAATTTTCTGGGCTAACCTCCTGTATAAGGTTTTTTTGGTACACCAATGCTGATAGGACACTGTTGTAATGTAAGTATTGACATTTTTATGATACTAAGTGGGTGAATCAGGCAGAGACAGCTAGAAAGAGAGCTAGAGAGATATGGTAGGCTATTCCCTACAGAAGGTATTTCTGGTTACCACAGGAATAAATTATGTCTTCTGGATGTCCAGGTACTTTCATCAAAATACACGCATTAGATACAGTGAAACTTTGTTCTAAATCCCTGATACTGAATAAACATGCTGAAGGAATGTGTTTATTACAGGAAGAGCCTGCACACATCAGAAACCATAGCCAGGCCAACGGGATTTGTACTAAACAGGTCTAGACACATTTGGGTTGAGGGGGAGTATGCAGGGGAGGGGCAGAAAATTAAATGAGAAGCATAACTGAGAATAAGGCTGGAAGAGATAGACAGGGGAGATTATTTAGGGCCCAATCTCAGCCTCATGGATATCAACAGGATAAGTGGCTTTGAGGTTTTTGATACCCGGGTAGATAAAGCCTTGACTGGGATGATATAGTTGGGGATGCATCTGCTTTGAGCAGGGGGGTTGGACTAGATGACCTCCTGAGGTCCCTTCCAGCCCTAATTTTCTATGATTCTGTGACTTCATGAGATCAGGGCCCAGCTCCTGGCTGTGGTGATGGGCCTGTGTGAGAGGTGTGGAGTCCAGTTGCCTTTAGTGATTTTAGTGTGCATAGAGGTTGCCGGCTTTAGACTCGAGTTCCAGATCTCTGTCACAACGAGAAGCGCAGAATTAGCACAGGTGGCTCCCAGCTCTCAGGTCTGGGTTTCAGAGTGCAATCAAAGGAGAAGATAACCCTCAGCTTGTGCCCTGACCATCACTTCTTTGAGTACAAGGGCAGGATTCCCTCTCACTCTCATCAGAGGAGTGGCTGTGCGGAGATAAACCTGCTGTTAAAAGCTGTGTGTTCAAAACCCTGCAGGTGCCCCACCACACCGTGAAGAAATGGCACTGTGCAGAGAACCGGATGGGAAGCTCTGACCAGGATCTGCTTCATTTATCTCCCCGGCATAGTGGTCAAGATGCTGTATATGGAGGGGAGGGTGGGCAATCATGGGATGGGAGCCTTAGACCAGGAGTACCGTCCTGGAAATCCTGCCTTGCATGGCAGTCTGAGTGCACACCATGAGCATTTGAGCCTTAAGCTGGGTGGAGATGCTGCTAGAAAGAGGATATTGTCTGACACCACTGCCTCTGGGAAATACTTCAGCTTTTAATAACAGGGCTATATTAAGGCCTGATGGTGTCTCCAGCAGGGCCCTTTATAGTAGAGGTCCTCACAATTGGCAAACATAACTGCGGGAGGACCCAAGTAGGGGCTTGAGCACTTCAGTGCACACTACTACCAAGACTGAGCCACATCATCTGCTAGCATAGGTCAGTGAAACCACATTGACTGTGACAGAGCTGCACAAACTGACACCAGCTGGGACTGTTAACTCTAGAAAGAGCTTATCCAGCCAGCGATCTGCTGACTCCAGAGGTACTTCATAGATTTGTACCAGTTGGTGATCTTGCCCATGGGTGCAGACGCATGGGCTCTAAATTCTCCATAGGGTTGCCAGTGTTGCCTGGCGCTGCTGATGGGGAATGAGGAAAATCAGTATCTCAGAGGATGAAGGAACCTCCCCACTTACGATGTAACATCAAGGTCACCCAGTTATAGTAAAAACACTCTTGAGGCAGGAATGTTTTTTGTTGGGTTGAGGTAAATGTAGCAATAAGAGTCAAGGAACAGCCAAGGTGGGCACTCAGCATCAAAGCCACCTTGCTGCTTTGCCTGGTGGTAGCATCCCTTGTTCTTCCTCTTCCATGGCAGTTGTACATCCTACCACCTGATGGATGCAGCAGTTCCAGATGCTGCTTTTCACTGACATCTGATAATGTATAAAAATTACTGAAGCCGTCAGGGGAGATAAGGCACTTGGTAGACAAACACAGCTGGCTGCCTTGCTCCTTCAACTGTCATGCAACCAAGAGAAACTGGTCCTGCCTCTTCTAACAGACAAGTCCAGAAAAGGCTCCTGAGTGGTTGGGATCTCCGGGGAAGGAGGAAGGCAGCAAGTCTCCCTTGCTGGAAGCAGCCAGGGCTGCGTGTTTCTCCTGCCAGCGGGTAGGACATGGAAAGGACACTGCAGGTAGACACTGCAACCTTCCCTAGGGCTGTGCCAGACAGAGTGATAGTGCCAGTGACAACCTGTTACCTGTAACATGAACTCTTGTCTGCTCAGAACAGCAACAGCACCAATCTAGTTTTGCAATCAAGGGAGGTGGCAATAAAAACTGAAGGGACAATTAAATGATGCCGTCCCTTTCTCAACAGTTGACACAAGGCACTCTCATGAATCACTCACTGGCTGCTTCCCAGTAAACAGGATTGCATGGATAGAGCTCATTATCTGTGTGCACTCTGGAAAGCCCTGTCCTAGATGGGGATGTGCAGAGCGGGGCTGGGGGCAGGACAGGAATTTCCATTTTGCAGGAAAATCTGCAGTTCCCAAATTTAGGCTTGAAAATATCAAAGTCATCAGTGAAAGACTTTTTTTTTTTAAGTCACATTCTGTTCCTTGAAACATTTCCTTTGGGTTTCAACCAATGTTTAAATTACAATATGAAATGGAAGAAACTTCCACATGAACAATGAAAATATTGCCCTCCAATAATCCTGCCACAAGATCAAAATGCTTTGTTTGGGCTCTTTTTTCAAAATCCACGTGATCTTGCCCAAAATTGCCCTTTTAATGAAATGGCATTTTCTGATGGAATAATGTTGAAGTGGAAATGTTTCAACTAGGTGTAATGCTTCTGTTCAGGCTGCACTTGCTGTCTATAGGGGGCTTATATCAATTTAGACTAGTGGTTGCCATTGCCTCCGCTTCCTTGAACTACAGGTAGGTCCAGAGCTCTTCCCTGTAAGACTACAATATCCCAGCACTTAGTGTAGGGTGTGCAACTGTCAGTCCTTTGGATCATGGTGTACACGTAAGAGGTCTAGTCAAGTGCCTGATGTCCTCTTGTGGCTGACAAGCCCAATTCAAGAGTGACTCAACTTGTTACAAGTTTCAAAGATCCATGCGGTAGCTGAGTTTGAGTCCAAGTTTACAGCATGCTGCTTCCTTCGTTCTCACTTTGCTTCCATCCTCTGGATCATGCTGAGCTGCACCCAATGCCAGATGTCACCTCCACATTGGATGGGATTCTGCGCACTCCTCCCAGCTTTCTACACTGATGTTGAATAACTTCATATAATTTTTGCACATGTTGTTGTACGGCCATAAAGGGTGTCCAACTTTATAGAGGCATCTCGAATCTCGCTGTACAAAATATTCTTGAAGGTACAGTCTTCTCCCACTCTCCTGACATGGCTGAGCCATCACAACCTCCTCTTTTTGATGGTGGCTTCTAAGTGCGTCAATCTTGCATGCTCCAGCACCTCTATGTTTGGCATTTTGTCCTCACTTTATTTTCATGATCCTATGCAGGCATCTCATGTGGAAGCTGTTCAGTCTCCTGATGTGTCTAGCACATGTAGTCCACGTTTCTGAAGTATTAAGCAGGGATGACAGCACACAAATCTCATAGATTCATATCTTCACCTTAGCTGACAGTTTGCAGTTATCCCTTGCACATTTCTGTAATAGTCTGAAATTCGTAGCTTCTTTTCCGATTCTGTCAGTCAGTTCAGTCTGAAGGTCAAGTTTCTGCTGATCGTAGAACCCAAGTAGGTAAAGCTGTCAACGACACCAAGAGATTTACCCTCCAAAGTGATGTCAGGCACTGGTTCTTCCACCCCTTGGTACATGACCGCAGTCTTCTTGAGACTAGTTGTCAGCACAAAGCTTTTGCATGATGCAGAAAATTTGCCCAAGAGATTTTGCAGGGAAAATTCACTGTGGGCAACCAAGGCCATGTCATCTACCAGTAGGAAATTTCTCAGAACCATCTCTTTCACCTTGGTTTTTGCTCTAAACTTTGCAATGTTGAACAAGCCTCTATCTAGTCTGGTTCTAAAATAAATGCCATCGTTGCTATTCTTGAATGCATGAAGAAGCAGGAATGAAAAGTAGAAGTTAAGGAGCATGAGGGCTAAAACACACCCCTGTTTCACCCACTGCTGATGTCAAAGGCATTTGATTCTTTGTTTTCATACTTTACAGTTGCCTTCATATCTTGATGTAATGATATCCAACAATCTAAGGGGGGGGACAACTCAGTTTCTTCAGAACAGTAAAAAGGCCCTGTCTATTGACTTTGTCAGATGGATGAAGGCTATGTACAGTGGAATTCATTTTTCTCTACACTTCTCTTGCAGTTATTTGACTGAAAAGATCATCTCAATGGTGGACAGTCCTGAGCGAAAACTGCATTGACTTTCAGGATAGATTCTTTCACCTAGAGAGACTGCAGTCCAGGAAGCATGATGCAAGTGACAATTTTCTGATGATCTTCTACAGGGAGATACCCCTAGAGTTGTCGTAGTTGCTTCTATCCTCCTTGTTTTTATATCATTGTACAAACCGAGCATCTTGGAAATCTTGAGGTACTGCTTCCTCTTTCCAGCACAGCAGTATACCTTCATGGAGCTGTTGCAGTAGTTTGTCTTTGGTGCATTTGTAGCTTTCAGCAGGCAAACAGTCATTCCCAGATGTTTGTACCCAAAAAGTTTGCAAAGAAGAATGTTTGCAGGTATTTTAGTCGAGCTAATAAAAGATATCAGATTTACCCAAAGACTTTACAGGGACTTTAAAGACTTTGCAGGGACTTTAAAGACTTTGTCTGCCCAGATATTGATTTAATGGCTTTCTGCAAATCTTCTAATGTAGGCTTGTTGTTCAAATCCATTATAACTTCAAACTATAACTATAACCAAACTAGCACTTCAATCCTTCAAGCTCTTTGTGCCTGATTTCAGTCTCACTGCAGAACAGAAGGCCATAGTGTTCGATCCAATACTCGAGTCATTATTATTTATGAGTGATGACATTTCCATTGAAGTCTTTCAGGTGAGCTGTTTTCTTCTTGACTGAACCAATTGCTCGTTTGATGCCTTTCTACATTCCACGGCTATCACCAGCGTCAGCTGCTTTTTGAATAGCGTCACAGAGGTTCAGCCAAAAATCTTGGGCACACCTCTTAGCCTTCTTTTACATTTCTTTTTGAGCCTTTCTCAAAATTTCCAGGATTGTGGTGTTGGGAGACTTCTTGTAGATGGTTAGCACCGCCCCTTTGTTCTCAACCCGTGGTAGAAGGGTTTCAGAGTGCTCTTCAAGCCAGCCTGCATTTTTCTTGCATTTCTTGCCAAACACTGTCACAACAGCGTTGTACATGTCAGATTTTAAGCTTTCCCAAGCTTCAGTAGCTGAGTTGTTAAGTAAACTTGTTGTCACAACCTCTTCATCAAATAGTCTGCATCTTTCTACATCTTCAGTTTGGCTGATGTCAGTTTGAAGACAACTGGTAGTTCTGCAGCGATGGATCTCTTTGGCCGTGATTTTGACTCTGCAGCAGACTTAAGGCATGGCCAGTGTCACACTCGGTGACTGTGATGAGATCTCATGTACAGCACTGCTAGGATGCTTAACCTGCAACGCAGTTGGTTCTCCCCTGATCCGAGCAAGTTGGAGAAACCTTGATGGAAACATCTTTAATGAGAAAACACAGTCCCTTCAAATGGAAACGTTTGCAGAACCCGAGGTGATTTTAATGGAACTTGGTTTAAAAACAAATCCCCTCCCCGCACAACAGCAAAGTTCGGACAGGGTGGAAATGCCCCATCTTGATTTTATCAAAGCTCAACATTTTAATGTCGTCTTCTGAAAGAACTTGTCATTTCCAGTGCTTTGTTTTGTATCCCCAGTTACTACAGAACATGAGAGAATAAAACGCCAAAAGTTAAGTGAAAATGTGACAAGTGCCCCCAAACAATTTTTTTTTTTGAGTGTCCTTGGTGGGGAATTTCAGAGCTGTCCCCTGGCAGGTTGTGGGCACATGACTGATGGGAGGGGGGGAACAAGCCCGGCTCAGGGCTTGTTAGTGCCAGGAAGGGTGGAGCTGCCACCTGGGCAAACATTTATAAGAACGACTCCATGTGTATAAGACTGTAAATTCATCACTCTAAGGATGATTTAATGGGCAGGTGAGGTTGTTGCTAAAGAGGAAGGGTGGCCTAGGGGTCAGGACACCAATCTAATCTTGGAAGAGCTGGGTGAATTTGCTGCTCTGCCCAGGTTCCTTGTGTGATGCTGGGCCAGTCACCCGTAAGTATTCATTTAGGTGCCAAACTCCAGCTGGAATCTGGCCCAGATCCAGAAATGGGCTCGGGCACCTGGAGCAGGACACACAGTGCTGTAGCAAGTGAGGTGCAGGGGAGCAACGGCTCCGGGTGCTGAAGCAAAGGGGTACCAACAGGCACGGCCCGGTGCCCAGCCAGGGCATGGCACAGGATGGAGCCGTGAGCAGCTTGTTTGGGGGGTACGCGAGGACAGGGGGAGTGTGGCTTCCCCTGCTGTGTGCACTCCTGGGCAAGCATGGATCATGTGCCCATGGATCTGTGCATGGGGTGAGGGTGGGCTGCCTTTGTGGGCTTTGCCCCGGGCACCATATTTCATTGCTATGGCAATGAAGACACAGACAGAGCATAGGCACCTGCGTCCAAGCTCATCATCCAGAACGCTCTGCTGAGCTGGCGCCTGGCACCCTGGGCACCTCGCTTTTTGACACAAACGTTCCCCAGCACCAGTGATTCTTCCCAGGCAAAAACTTGGAGGTTCTTCAGTCTCAGTAAGGCCAGACAGCCCTTTGGTAGAAGATGCCCAGTTCCTGGATGCTAAGTAGGTTAGGGGGAGGCAGGCAAAGTCCCTGCGGGGTCTACTCTGGCAATGTCCACAAAACATGCCTGACACCCTTGGGACCGAGCTCCTCGCAGGCTGCAGTGGCAGCTTCAGCTTCCTTGGAAAATGTTATGGGGGACGTGGGCCAGGGAGGGCACTTGGGCTTCTGGATCCACCTCAGGGGCCAAGCCCCTGACAGCTTCGTCCTGCCACTCTTGTTCTTGTTGGGGCAGCCGCTGGTTCCTACAGCCATCAGGATTAGAGGTGTTAATGGTGCCTGTACCAGTGCCCTGGTTCCTGGGACACACTGATAAAGCAGGATTGCAAGGTGCTCAAAAGGCCTAACCCTCAGTCTTCGCCAACTCCTCGTGTGTTCTGGAGTCACGTTTTCAGGGGATGTCAGCAGTTTGGGAGCCAAGTTTGCAGCTGAGCTCCGAGCGCTGGATCCTGAGCTGTGGTGAAAATCTGACTCTCTGTCCCCCATGACTCAGTTGCCCTGGTGCCCCAGTCTCAGCAGGGACATGTATCTGTTACATAATACCCCCCTTCTACAGATGGGGAAACTGGGGGAAGTGACTCACCCAAAATGATGCAGCAAGCTGGTGGCAGAGCCAGGATTGTGGGTTACTGCTTTCCAGAGTGGCACGGCATCTGCCAGGCCAGAGGTTCCCAAACTTTCTCTTATTGCTTATCCCCATCCAGATTTACCAGCTGCCCATGTACCCCTGCCTGCATACGTTATATATTTTAACCCCTTAAATGCCAATTATTATTATCATGAAAATTAAATCTCCCATGACACAAATTCTCCTGTGTACCTCCCTCCCTCCCCACCCGGAGATGTCTTGTGTACCCCCAGGAGTATGCATGCCACAGTTTGGGAACTCCCATGCTAGGCCACAGATCCTGTCAGTGCCCCATGGCAGTGCAGGAGTGAGATGAGGTCTCTGGAGAAGCAGGCCAGCTCTGGCCCACAAGTGGAGAGGGCTGAGCTGGCAGCTGGGCTCTATCCAGCCAGGTGAAAGGTACCTGTTGTTGAGGCCATTCCCAGTAAACACATTGCACAAGGCTGGGTTTGGCGAGGCCTGAACCTCACCTCCTAAATGTCCCAGAGTGGCTGAGTCAGCACTGACAGCCCTCTTGCGTTAGAGACACTTGCATCCTAGTGTCCTGGCACTGCCAGCGTGGCTTGCCCTCACTTCTCCCTGCAGCGCTACCCCAGCTAACACAACTGGAGTGGGTGCCAGATAGGAGGGGCTGCTAGCTCCCTCAAGCCTCGTGCCCAGAGCTGCTACAGCCAATGTAAAACAGATCTTATGATGACAGGCTGAGAGACATGGGACTCTTTAGCCTGGAAAAGCGTAGGCTCAGGGGTGATCTGATGGCCACCTATAAGTTTATCGGGGTGACCACCAGGATCTGGGGGAACGTCTGTTCACCAGAGCGCCCCAAGGGACGACAAGGTCAAACGGTCACAAACTCCTGCAAGACCGTTTTAGGCTGGACATAAGGAAGAATTTCTTTACTGTCCAAGCCCCCAAGGTCTGGAACAGTCTGCCAACGGAGGTGGTTCAGGCACCTACATTGAACACCTTCAGGAGTAAATTGGATGCTTATCTTGCTGGGATCCTATGACCCCAGCTGACTTCCTGCCCTTTGGGCAGGGGGCTGGACTCGATGATCTCCCAAGGTCCCTTCCAGCCCTAAGGTCTATGAAATCTATGAAATGTGCAGCACCAGAGACAGGAGCCCATGTATCGTAGTCCTGGGACTAACACGGATACTATTTGTGGCCATGGGCAAGTCTCTGCCCCTCCCGCCATACCAGTTTCCCCATCCCTCCCTCAGATGCACTCAGCTGCTGCTGAGACAGAGGGAGGATGACTCAGGTTGTTTTTCTTGGTGAGGAAGAGTACGTCAGCCTCAGAAACCCTCATGTTTTTAAGCAGGAGAGCCCAAGCAGGTGCTACTCAGTCTTTGGTGCAGGGCAGTTTCTCCACTGAGGAACTGGGTTTAGTTACTGGGAATTCCCTGCTCTGCCACTTCGGGTTGCCAACCCGCTGGGATTGGCTGGGAGTCCACCAAAATTGGCATCGATCTCCCGGTGACCATTGAAAGCAATCTAGGAGACTGATATTGTGAACAGGGTGAACAGTGCAATTAATGACATTACGCCAGGTTGAGGGAAAAAAAATCTCCCAAATTAGCTTCGGTCAGAGTTGGCACCTGTACTGTCACTGCTTCCCTGGGTCACTTTGGGCACCCAGACTTCAGTGCTCACTTTTGAGACGGAGCTAAGGCATTGCCAGCTTCTGCAAGTGCTTTGGGATTATGTGAGCGGCATGGACACCACACTAAATGAGGCCTGTGATAGCATAGCCAGAGCAGGACTCTGCTGAAGTCTGCATGGCTCTTTCCATGCAGGGCTGGGCAGATCCACCACAGCTCAACCCTGGGGCTACTTTAGGCTTCTCTTGTTGACTCCCAGTGTCTCTTGGTCTGTTTCTAGGTCGCCCAGTAACAAAAAAGAGGAATTCTGGTTGGGGAAAAATACACAGGTGCTGACTCCACCAAAAAAAATTAACGGATACTCAAAGCCCATGAGCCATGGCTGTTTTGGTTCTGTATGTTAGATCTCTGTGGCTGTTTTCAGATATTAAAAAAACCCAAACAAACCCAAAAACCGCTCTTTGGTGGAAGAAGCAGAGCATTACTTCGACCTGGCTTTGCAGTGCCTGGAAAGATGGGCACTTCAGTGGGTCTTGTTGGAGCTTTTATCTAATAGCCGATTCAGTCAGCTATTAGATAAAAGCACCAAAAAAGCCGCATTAAAGTGTCCAGTCTTTACAGATGTTGGGCAAGCTGGCTTGAAGTAACACCCTGCTTCTTCTGGGCATGCGCGAGGCTTGTTCTTCCCACCCCCAGCACAAAAAAAACACCCACCAGCAAAGACCAAAGTTGGCACCTATGGCTATATGGGAAAACTCCCCTTCTCTTGAGGGCTGCACATGGCTCACAGCTTTGATGCTAGGAGCAGGGGCTGGCTGTATTCATATCTGAAATGAATGTCACTGATTTTATGTTTTTACATGCTTTGATTTCTATGAACCTGGCTTTTTTTCCCTTGGAAAACTATTTGAATGGCAACATCTCCAGCCAGCATTAGTGATAACCCCCATGGTTTGCTTTCAAGCTTCCTCTCCATTTTTTGGTGCCAGGAACTTACTGGATGAAGAACGTGTTTCGCAGACCATGTCTGTGTGTGGGGAATGGTGAGATCTCTGGGGCAGGAGTGCTAATGACAGTGTCTCAGGCCAGGGCAGTCTCCCCCTGAAATGCTGAGATTGTTTCTAATGATCCTGGGAGCTCTATTTCTCACCTGAGGCTGCACCTTTAGAAATCATGTTTTCTTCCCTGCCAAATCCACTGCTGAAGCGGAAAGCTGAATCCCTCCCAGACTACACAGGCCCTGGGAGCTGGGGTTACGTGGAGAGTACCAACAGCTGAGAGACTCACGAAAAAATCATGAGAGCTGAGGACAACCAGTGTGATCTCTGGGGTGGCAGGTCTCTGTCCATGTGGCCTTCACTTGGGAGAAGACAGCTCAGGACAGGTGCCCTACCAGTGGGCAGTGAGGCTGGACCCTGCCCTGGGAAGGGGCTTTCTATCTCCAGATGCTTCAGTGCTTTCCTGGGAGCAGGGCTCTCCTTGAGTTGTCCTTCCTCCATGGGGGTCCCTTCAAGGAGTCCCCTCTGGCTCCTCTCCTCTGTGGCTCTCTCAAAACATGTCTGGTTTTTGTCTGGAAAATGAATTGTCTCGTTGCCAAGTCCCAGCTGCGGAACCAGGGCAAAGGTTTCTACCTGATTCATTTCCCAGTCCCTGTAATTCCCCATTGGTGTCATCTCCCAAGGTCTGCCCTTATCATCTTGTTCTGCCCTGTGGGACCTGCACCAGCCCTGTCACCTGCTAACTCATCATCAGTCACCTGCAAAACCACCACAATGCTCCAGCCAGCCTGAGGAGCCACGGCCTGCCATCTTCAAGGCCCAAGGGATCTCAAATGCCCAGTACCCGCCTGGAGTCATTCCAAAGGCGGTAGTGGGTAACTCTCATCCTCCTGCGCTGACACCCAAGCAATGAGCCTAGGACATCCCTGTCAGGAGTGCTCCTACCCCGGGGTCCTTGTTTTCTTCACCCACCTGGCTCCATCACTTCTACTCTGAGTTCTGCATGGGCATCCAAGTACTCACCCTCACATCACCCTGGGAGGTGGGGAAGTTCATGAAACCTTTTTTACAAAGACATCAAGTGACTTCTACAAGGCCACCCCTAGAGTCTGTGGCAGAGAAAGGAACTGGGCCCAAACCTCTTGGGGGCCTCTGCAGGGCCTCACATACAATCGTCCCTCATCCTGACAGAGAGGCCTTCCTCTCCTAAGCTGCACCTGGCGTTGGGAAGCGTGAAGTGCAGTGGATAGGTGCTGGCTAGAGAACTGGTTTCAGTTTCCTACTCTGCCACTGGCTCCCTGGCTCACCTTGGGCACCCAGGCATCAGGGCTTATCTGTAATAGGGGGCTAAGGCGTTGCTCAGCTTGTACAGGTGCTTTGGGATTATATACTGTGGAGATTGTGAGGGGCTTGGACACTGCGGCAATGAGGCCTGTGATATCATAGGCAGTGCAGGACCCTGGGTTTCATTCTTGGCTCTGCTGTGATCTGTATGTCCTTGGGCGAGTTACCAAAATGCTCCAGGCCTCAGTTTCCCCACCAGTGGGTTAACAGTTTTCTCTGTAACTCTTATCAGCAGACAGATTTTGTGAATGAGAGATGGGAAATGCTTCTGCCCAGATCCTGTCAATGCACAGATGGCTCCAGCCATAACCTGCTAGGGAACCTGGAGTAGCACAGAAAAGCTGGGCACCAGGAGATGGAGCAGCTCAAAGATACAGTTCATAACCCTGTGGCTGCCACATGATCCAGGCTGCCCATCCGCAGGGACACTGCATGGCTGAGCTCACTGCAGCCATCCACCTGCAACACTGACCAGCTTTGCCTTGCCCTCCAAGGCAGCTATGGACCCACGCTCACCTACACTCATCCCTCAGCCAGCCTCCACATTTGTTTTTCCCAGACGCATCTGGGCAGTTTTTGGGGATACACACACACACACGCACGCACACGCACGCACACACGCGCGCGCACGCACACACACACACACACAATCTAGCATAAAACTTTCCATCACACACCTTAAACCATATAAAGAAACCACACACCCATTACAATAAACACTCCCCTGCACCCCTGTGCACCCACCCGCTGCCCTTCCTTAACCCAATCACAGTCCCTTAGTCCAAGCCCCAATCTGGGGTTTACATTCTCAGTTCATTCACTGTCCTTGTCACTGTCACTGTCACTTCCACTGCTGCTGATCCTGTTGCTGTCTTCCTCGCTGTCTCTTGCCCTTCATAGTAGAGGGGATGGTGCTAGCTGGTGACTCTGGGATGGGTGGAGGACTGCAAGCATCCTTCTGCCACTTTGGGAAGCACACACACACAGGCATACACATGCACATGCAAGGACCCATGCTCACCTACACACCAGCTCATGCCCCACATGGCCCCACATGGCCCTTCACACAGCCACAGATACAGTCTCCCACACCCACACTCACACTCTGCTTTCTCTTCTGCACACATTTACACTCATCAACATGGGCAGATCCCAGAGGGGAGGGGGGCAGCCATACCCCCTTTGGCTGTGCTCCCTGTACCCAATTAGCTCTCTGAGATCACAGGCTGATTTGTGAGGTTCCTACCAGAGCGCGGTGTGCCCAAGGAGCTCAGAGGCCACAGTGTGTATGCTGAAGTCCAACTGGGTCAATCAATGGGTGAGCTCAGAGGCTAGCTCACTGAGCATGCCGGGCTCTGGCAGGGAGCCACACTCATCAGCTCCTTAGCCCAGCCTGGAGAACCCTGGTAAGAACCCCTGCTGAAGCAGTGTACGAATGTGTTACCCTTCCCCCTGATCTGCCCCGGTCATGGGCATTTCTGCTGGAGTGTGTGGCTTAGAAACAAAATGCGGAGAGATGTGCACAGACTGTGTGACACACGCTTCCCCTAACACATGCATACCAGTACGAGTATGAAGACACATTTGCATCTGTAAACGCACAAAGTGCACAGGGCTGAAGTACGTACACACCCATGCCTAGAAGCAGGTGCTCAGCCAGAGTGGGGTGCATGTATGTACATAGGCTCTGTATCTCATCCTGAATGGGTACTGGGCTGGCTTCCAGCCCCACTGTGCTGTTCCAGCAGAAAGAAGGCTCCCTGGTTTCCAGGGGATACCCTGAGCATAGGATCAGATTAGGGCTGGCACAAGCACCTTACACTGGCCCCTGCCATCATGGTCTCTAGCACAGGGGCAAGAATGAGATTGGTAGGTGGGGACTGGAGGGCAGGTGGCCAGAGTGGTGTGTACTGTAGCTTTCCTGGGTTGCAGAGGTCCCATAGGAGCTGGCTCAGGCTACTGTTGCCTTCTGTGTTGCTCCATGCCCCGTGGTCCTCCTGAGGGCATTTGAGCCCCATGGTGCCCTTGCCAGACTACTTATCTGCCCCAGCATGTAGCAGCTTTGGGAGCCAGGTGCTTGTCAGGTCAGTCCAGCCTGGGTTCTGAATGGGTGCTGCCCCAGGTGAGTGCCTGATACCAGCCCACGTCTGGCCAGGATGCCAGCAAGACTGGGGAGTGCAGGGAGGTACTGCAGGCAGCAGGCGTGGGAGTGGGGGGGATGCTGTTCCTGATGTCTGGGAGGGCTCCCCCACAGCTGCAGCGTGGCAGTGCAGACATCTGCAGTGATGTTGGGCCCTGCCCTGCTTGCTAAAATGCAGACCCACCTGGGCTAGAGCAGTAGCAGCTGTAGGGGAGGGCAAACCGGGAGCTTACCTGGGGCCCCACACTTTAGGGGGCCCAAACTTTTAGGGGGGGTGAAGTTTTTGCAAGAAAGTGGTTGTATTTGCATTGTAACACTTGACTTTATCTAATTCCCCTAAAGAATATTAAAAAGATCCACGATACAACTGTGGTAGGTTAGTATTCACCTGAGTGCATACCTCTAAGGGGCTCCAAATGACAACCCTACGGCTACCACTGACCAGAGCTCTCCCTTAGGCTGGCCCCCTGCATGGCTCCCAGTGCTGAAACCCAGTCCTAGTCTTCAGGCTCATCTGCTTCCACAGTCGTTACTAACTGCTAGGGGCCCACTTCCTGCTCTGACACAGAGGCAGGAATGATGCCAGCCTTGCTCATGGCACCTCCTTTTACACTGCTTGGCAGCATAGCCAGCTTTCCCTTTCCATGACAAAATGCCATTCACCTGCCCCAGCACAGCTTGGTTGAATCCCTCAGGCAAGTGCTTTTGCTTGGCAGTCCTGGGCTCCATGGGGCCAGGTCCCTGGATCAGTGCCCATGGGCAAGTGAGGGCAGATCACCTGGGATGGAGCTGATCTTGCTCCCTTGGTAAGTGGCAAAGGGTTAGTTCTGCTGCTGATGTGGGTGGCAAGCTATGTGAAGTATGCACAGGCGCACACACACCAGGCTTGGCAGGGAGAGAGGCTTCCGGTGCTCTCATTAGCTCTTGCAATCACACAGGCCTTGTGTGTGTGGAGTTAGCACTCCTGGAGCGCAGCAAGCCAGGCTGGTTGCTGAAGCTACCCACCTCCTGCTGCCCTGTGTTGCACCCCTGTGGAAGGGGAAGAAAGTAGGATCCAGCCCAGGGGCATTCTGCCAGACCAGTTTTTCACGCCACCCACCCTTTGGTTTCTTGTGCTCAGTGAAAAATCCTGGGCAAGAGGCAGAGCTGGCAGTCGGGGAGCCCAGGCTGCTGCAGCAAGGCTTTACAAGGGGCCTGCAGCCAAGGGAGCATGCACAGCTGAGGAGGATGCAACAGCTGGCTGCTAGCTACAGCTCCTGTCCCCAGGGAATTTCACTGGCAAATCAGCGGCCCTGCCTTCTCCTAGTCCAGGCCCCCTTTGACAGCATCTGATGACGTGAGCTTCAGCCCATGAGAGCTTTTGCTATCTATATCTATATCTATAGCTAATCTACATCTATATACTTTGGTTAGTTTATAAGGTGCAAATCTACCCTGCCTTCCCCTTGACTTCAGACTAGGAGCTAGCTATGTCCCCCAGGCCCCCTCTGCCTGACAACCAGGCCAGCATGGCATTATTTGACTTGCAAAACATAAAGGTGTCTTCTTAAATCAGGCAGACAAGGTTCTTTGGGTGAATTTGATATCTTTTATTAGACCAGCATAAATAGTTGGGGAAGAACATTTTTAGCAAGCTTTCAGGTGTAAAAACCTCAGGTACCCAGTGGCAGGTCTGAGCCAAGGTGAGGAGCAAAGAACATCACCCAGGACTCAAACACAGCAGAAGGCTGAAGCTTCTGGGCTTCTACTAACAATCCATTTATTACCATACACACCCTTCTCTATCTGTCTGCCTGCACTGGGGGCTATTACCATAGTATCTATGTGACAGGCCCAGTAACCTCTCACTAACATGGGCAGCTGAAGAGCAGTCTGTGGCCTCCTCAGCTCAGACTACCCCAGTGGCTGTTTTTTGTCTTGTTTAATAAAGAATTAAAATGTAATTCATTCCAATGACCATAACTTCATTAAAAGCAGGCATTAGCAAACTTGATAGTATGTCTAGCAAGGCCACAGGCTGGGCTGATATACACTGAATAACTTGATCGCTGGCTAATTGGCGAGTCTCAGGATGACAGTATAAAAGACTCATCATGGAAAATGGTGTTTCTAGGAGGGCCCTGTGGAGGTTAGTTCACACCCCATTACTGGTCAACAGTTTCATCAGTAACATGGGGAATAAACAGGGCATTCTTGCTGAGTAAGTTTCCAGGTGACACAACCATGTGAGAAGGATGGAGACGAGCCATTAGGGATGACTGACGGGTAGGAAAGCACGCCTCATGGTGACACCTGAAGAGCTGGTGATTTGATCATAGCTATATTGAGCAGTGCTGGGTCTCAGCTGCCTGATGTCCCATGGGAAAAGCTGACCTGTTGATGCTGAAATGCTCTGTGGAAATGGGTCTATTTTGATCATATTCTGCTCATGCCTGGTGTCCTGCTAGATTCTAGCAGGAAGTCCAGGCTTCAAAGCTTTCGACTCCTCAGCCACTTGTCCAGGCCCCACATCTGTGACTGCCAAGCTCAGAAACTGAGCAGAAGCAACCTGGTCCTCACCAGCTCCCCTGTGGGTGACCAGATCACCAGGATGGGCAGGGCTAGGGACAGTTCCTCTCTGCCAAGTCTTGCTGCACCTGGTGATGGGACCCCAATGCTCTCCCCTCCGCACACCGCCCCAGGCACCGGCTACCCTGGTGGAGGTTGGGTAGGTTCTGGCCTTGCCTCCCCCACCCAGTCTGCTCTCAGGGAGCACTGACACATGGGGGCTTGCCTGCCTGTGTGTACTGCACCCCCCACTCCGCCCCAGGCGATTTGCACGCGGCCTGCAGCTGCTCGGTCCTGATGGCTCATGCAGCTCCACAGGGAAAGAGCTTTATTTACCCACTGACTTGAACTCTGATCCAGCCCCCGACCCCATGCCACAGCCAGTGCACGTGACACCAGGGAAGCTCCCGCATGAGCCAGCTGCATAAAGAGCCATTGTGCCAGACAGAGCTGATAGGTGTGGTGACAGGGCCATGCAGGACGGGCCGGGAGTCAGAGCTATAGTGTTACAAAGCCCGAGATCAAAGGCCTCCCAGGGCCTGATCCCCAATCCCTTTATAGAGGTCTGTAATAACAGAGACAACCCTGTAATTATTCTCATAACCTTGTCCTCTAGGGCCCTTATGCGGAGGAATGAGCTGCATGCTAATATGGGGCCCAGCAGCCAAGGGTCAGGGATGGCATCAGACCTGTTGTGATGGCCACAGACAAAGAGATGCTCTGTGGGGAAGGTGGGACAGGGGCAGAAAACTGGGAAGAGGCTGGTGGAGACAGCTTGGAAAAGAGTTTCCATGCACTGACCCTTTGGTTTTTGTGTGATCCCTTTGACTCCAGTAGGACTGGAGGGCTTGCCACAGCACTTCTTACTCTCCCCTGTCTCTCCATCCTCCTTTCTTTCCCAAGTCTATGTCCCTGCCCCAAGGACTATACAACCTTGAGCACTTCCAGTTCCTACTAGACCAATGGATTAAGGTATTCCCTTCCCTTTCTCCCCATGCTTAACTCAACAAACACCCCTTTCTGTACCCCTTTCCACTCGGGAGACAGTGCCAGCGAAGGCAGTCACACTGCTGGTTGCCCTGCTGGCAGCTCAGTAGGCTGCAGCATGGAGCACTTCAGCTGATAATGCTGAAGTCACTGGATAGTTGACCTTTGACTTGAATGGGATCCCAGCTAACACTCCTCTTCCTCAGAGGCCAGCACAAACATCTGCTGGGAGCTCTGCACCAAGCTATTCCCAGAGTGGCACTGATAACCAGAGTCCCACAAGAGCTTAGCACCCACCTGAGAGCCCCTCAACCATTTTGGCCTTAAGGCTTATGTGGGACAGAAGTAGGGTCAGGAAACTCAGAGGGGACACCCCCAGTTTCTCTGTCTCCCCAACCACGAGGCACCATTAACGATGACCACTTCACAATGCTGACAAACACCCCTTGATCAAGTTCAGTCCCAGTTTGTGTTCTTGCTCCCCTTGTGACAACACAGCCAGCCTGGGCTGAGCTGGCTGGAGCCATACAGCTTCCAGAGCAAAAAGCACCCAGGCTTATGCAGCCTGAGGCCCTGCTCCTCAGAGCCCCTCATGCTGATCAGCACTGCTCCTCTCAGCTGGAGTCATCCTCATACCTGTGGCAGGTGTCCTGAGTTATCCCAGTCACAGGCTTCCCTCCCTGAGCTTTCCTTTGATGTTTATCCCTGTGGACTTCAAACTGCGGCAGCATTATCTGCAAATACACCCAGATATATACAGATAGCAGCCTGTGAACACTGTGGTTATCTGACAGCTTTATGCTGTGTTCCCTTTAATGCGGTTTTGCAAATACAACTGCTCTGGAGCAATCAGGCTCACTTCAGCCTGGCCACGTGCCCAAGGTACACTTCTCCCACCAGGGCAAACCCATGGTGTTACATGGACTACTAGGAGGCTGATGGTCCCATGGGCTGTGACTTGAGCTTACAGCCATGACAAACAATTGCAGCGTGGGCATGAAATGCTGCCAGGTCAGGACGGGACTGATGAAGTGTGTCCCCTAAAGGAATGAAAAAATGTGTCTTTTCGTGTACAGCAAGTGCTGCAGCAGCACAGAGGTACCAGGCATCAGGACTGAGGCCATCATCACTCAGCTCTGATTGTGGGACTCAGTGATCTGGATATGAACATAGATCCCAGTGCTCTAATTAAAGTGATTTTATATTATTTATTATCAGGATTCATGGGCTCATCCAGCCCTTTTTCCTGGCAGTGTCACCCAAGCTGCCACACCTGCAGGACATTATGATAACACCAGAAGTAAAGGAGACAGCAATTCAAAGTGGGAGTGTGGGACTGGAAAGATCAAGCGATGAAGGGAAATGCGCCCAGGCCAGAGTGTATCGTTCTTCAGGCAGGGATGAACCTGCCTTGAGCAGGAGCTGGATTAGAAATCAGTGGTTCTCAACCTTTTTTGGACCAGAACCCATTTGTAAACACCCGTGTCCAGTCCTGACCCAGTGCCCCTCACTCCTGACCCACTGCCCACAACCCCCCAGGCCCAGCCTCTCAGTGTGCGGAGTGGGGCAGGGGGAGGTATGGGGGGTGCCAAGCATACCCAAGCAGCCCCTGGCAGGCTGGAACTCTGCCAACCTGCAAGGGAAAAGCTGTGGTTTCCCATGTTTTTCTTTTTTAAAGGAGAATTGATTTTTAAAGTTTGTTGATCCATTTTTAAAGTTTGCTCACGACCTTTTCATATATATTCTTGTGACCCGCTTTTGGGTCATGACCTACTGGTTGAGAAACGCTGGACTAGATGATCTCGTGAAGGCCCTGCCACAGGGGCATAGTGTGGAAAGAAGCGCTGCTGACACTGCCAGCGGCACCTGCGGGCCATCACCGCTTGCCACCCCACTCCACCGCCAACACAGTTTACCACCGGTGGGTGGCATCTGTAGGTGGTTGCCACCCAATGGTCGGCGCTTCCCATCCCCTGCACTGCCGACACCACCGTGGCCACCTATGGGAGCTCCCTGCTTGCCGCTGCTGCTGCCTGCAGGTGGTCGCTGTGCCCCTCTGCCAGCCTCTGGGGGCACGCATCATTCATGCTGCTGCTCCATAGAACAAAGCTTCCCAAAACTCCTTGCCCTCCATGAGACTCACTGTCTGTGCCCACAATGCACATCATAGAGGCAGGCAGCAGGAAAGCAAGCAGTAGCCCCAGGGTAAGGCCCCTCCGCCCAGATCTTCTGGCTCCCCTCCTCTTATGCAGTGCCTGGGACATGTGTCCTGCTCACTTACCCCATATTATGCTACTGCCCTAACAGCCCTATATTTCTGCAAGTCTATGCTTTGAGTTTAAGCACTTTGATAGAAATTAATAGAATCAATAAATGGGACCAAATTTCCAAGACGGGCACATGATGTTGGAGGGTCCCTAAAAAGGTCCAGTTCCCAGAGATCCAAAGACCAACTCTTGCTAAATAGCCATGTTGTTATCAGGCGACTCTTTCTGGGCAGCCATAGGGATTTGCCCCATTAGAAAGTGATGGTCCCTGGCAGGGGGGGATCCAGTGGCCGTGCAGTGATGTAACCGCATCCCCTTTTTTTTAATCCCTGCTCTATACAAGCTTTAAAATCAACTGCCAGGGAAGTACAGCAGCATTTCTATTCAGACAGTGCTGAGGGAGTCAGTTGATTTCATGGCTCAGTATTGTCTACCCTGCTAATCTCTCTTTGCTCCACAGGCATTAATGACCCTCTTTCCTTTTTAAAAGTCCTGATGTTCCATTAATAAAACTTTCTTTTTCAATTTTGCTCTCTGTTAGCCATCCCTAGTAAAATGTCTCTTGTATTTCACAGCCCTGCCAACTATTTTTAGTTCTCACTAAAAACCTTAACTCAGGTGCAGTAATATTAACTCAGGTGAACATTAACTCAGGTTTGCAAATCATAGAATTATAGAAAATTAGGGTTGGAAAGGACCTTAGGAGGTCATGTAGTCCAACCCCCTGCTCTAAGCAGGACTATCCCCAACTAGATCATTCTAGCCAAGGCTTTGACGAGCCAGGCCTTAATAAAAACCATCGAGGATGGAGATTGTACCACGTCTGAGTAACCTGTTCCAGTGTTTTACTACCCTCCTAGTGAGAAAGTTTTTCCTAATATCCAACCTAAGCCTTGCTGCAACTTGAGACCATTGCTCCTTGTTCTGTCATCTGCCACCACTGAGAACAGTCTAGTTCAGGGGTGGGCAAAATATGGCCCGCAGGCTGGATATGGCCTGCAAGTCCATTCTATCTGGCCCACAGGGCCCCTAAAATTTTTTTAAAATTAATATTTATCTGTCTTTGGTTCCTGTCAAAAATGACAGGAACAAGGGGCAGTAGGACCCAGGAGGGGCCCCCGGGCCTCACCCCCCCCAGCTGGAAGCCCCAGCAGGGGCTTCAGGCCTGGGACCAGGTGGCTGCCCGGCGGGCACCACAACTTCAGGTAAAGTGGGGAGGGGGAAGGCAAGGGAGGAGCCCAGGGAAAAGCAGCCCCTCCCCCGCCCCGTGGCCAGCTCCCCGTGCTGCAGCCACTCGCAGCCCGCACAGGGCTATCCTAAGCAGGCACAGGCAGCCCCACATGGGCTGTGACCGGCTGCAGCGGGAGGTGCCAGGCACAGGGTGGGTGAGGGGCTGCTTTTCCCATGCTCAGCCCCAGCTTGTAACCTGCCTCCACTGCCAGCCTGGGCCCCACGCTGGCTCCGGGCTTGCCTGTTGGGGCGGTGGCAGCAGCTGCAGCCACCCCATTTACCACGCCAGGCAGTGTTTGCTGCTGCTGCCTGCCTGGAGCTTGTGTGCTGGGCAGCCCAGAGGCGGCAGTGGCATCAGGGGTGGGTTACAAGCTGGTGCTGAGCATGGGGGAAAAGCGGCCCCTCACCCACCCTGTGGCCAGCACCCTGCGCTGCAGCCACTTACTGCCCACGTGGGGCTGCCTGTGTGCGCTCAGGACAGCCCCGCGTGGGTGCAGCAGGGAGTGCCGACCACGGGGGGGGGGGGCGCTTTTCTCCCACACTCAGCACCAGCTCGTTCCCTGCCGGGGAGCAGGGGTCAGGGCTGCATGCTGCCCCCCACCTGTACGGGGGGCACTGGGAGTGAGCAGGTGCACAGGGCCCACACCGGTGTCCCGGGGACAGCGCTGGCAGGGCCCAGAGCAGGGTGACAAGGATACAGGGTCCTGGCTGGAAGGGGCTCTATGGAGCTGGGCCAGCTCTCCCCTCTCCTTGCTCGTGCAGCCCAACCTGTCTCCACAGACCCCTGCCAGCCTCCACCCCGCTCTGGGCCCCACTGGCGCTGGCCCTGAGACATTGGTCCCAAGATGGTGACCAGGGGGCGGGGCACCCGTCAAGAGGCAGGTCTACCCATGCGGCCCTCAGCATCTTGCTAAAACTGGGTAAGCGGCCCTCTGTCTGAAATAATTGCCCACCCCTGGTCTAGCTTCATCCTCTTTGGAGAGCCTTCCTTCAGATATTTGAAGGCTGCTATTTAATCCCCTCTCAGTCTTATCTTCTCCAAACTAAATAAGCCCAGTTCCCTCAGCTTCTCCTCAGAAGTCATGTACCCCAGTCCCCCAAACCATTTTTGTTGCCCTCCTCTGGACTCCAACTTGTCCACATCCTTTCTATAAAGGAGGGGCCCAAAACTGCACACAGTACTCCAGATGTGGCATCACAAATGACTGACAGTGAAGTGTTGGGATACACTATCAAGATGCTCCAGGAAGCTAGACTTTATGAATTTGAGAAAGTGATGTACATTTAACTGTAGTGGCTATGGGACTAATAAAGCCATATCTTTGACTATTTTGTCTAGTTTTTTGTGTTTTTTAACCTTATTATATAATCTAGTAAATTAGTACATATTCAAATAAAGTTGTGTTTGGTTTTGTGTTGATCTTAAACTAAATAATATGGTGCTGGGCCCCCAGCATATTAGTAAAGCATCAAGTCCACTTGAGAGAGTGGAGAAGCTTGAGAGTCCAGAGGAGAGCCATGCACATGATCCAAGGGCAAGAGAGAGCCTTGTGAGGAGAGGCTGAGAGCCATGGGACTCTTCAGCCTGGAAAAGTACAGGCTCAGGGGTGACCCGGTGACAGCCTATAAGTATATAAGGGGTGTACATCAGGATCTGGGGAAATGCCTGTTCACTGGAGCGCCCCAAGGGATGACAAGGTCCAATGGTCACAAACTCCTCCAAGAACGTTTTAGGCTAGACATGACAAAAAACTTCTTTACTGTCCGAGCCCCCAGGGCCTGGAATAGACTTCCCCCAGAGGTGGTGCAGGCACCTACTCTGGACTCTTTTAAGAAATGTTTGGACACTTATCTTGCTGGGATCCTTTGACCCCAGCTGACTTCCTGCCCCTTCCTAGGCAGGTGGCTGGACTCGATGATCTTCCGAGGTCCCTTTCAGCCCTAACATCTATGAAATCTATGAAGTCTCCACTTGAAGCATCAACTTTAACTGGAGAAAAACATGTATTGTTGTTGTATGTGATGATACACCACACCACCTGCCCTCCCCTTTTCAAATCCTAGATCTGCCCACGGCCCCAGCTATCCCCCATTGCTTGCCCACGGAAATCTTTGGCAATGGGGCAGAGCTGACCTGAGCCGTCTCCCAGCTCTAGCTAGCTACTTCTCCTTGTGCAAATATTTGTTCACATGATCCCTTGTGCACAGAGGTCTTACTCCTATGTTTGTAGCTGGGACAGCTACAAAGCCTGGCCAGATGAACTCTGCCCCCAAGGTGGTGGCCAGCATCGCAAGCCTCCTGGGCCAGCATTGCTGGACAGCCAGTTTCAGGACCAGTGTGTCTGGCAATATGGAGCCCATCGCATCTCCATTCAGTCTCCTTTCTGTCCTAGCGGCAGAGAAAAGGAACAGCAGCTCCTAGCAGGGGAAGGGGAATCAGGCTTGGCCCCTCAGTGTGACTCTCTGAGCTGCTGCAGGCTTGTCTGCCCATCGTTCATTATTTCCAAGTCACTGTCACACAAAGTCAGAGCCAAGGCGCACACTGCCCTTCGCTACTTACTTAATGTCGCTGGCTCCCTGCCCGCCACCTCCAGCCCTCTCCTGGGAAACTGGAAATGTTTGCTCACTGGGGAGACTACCCCCCTCCCTGGCTGACGTCAAGAGGCTCAGAGGGTCCATGACTGACCGCTACAAATCTGCTAGACATGCCAGCACCTCGGGCCTTGATGAGGTGGCAGCTGAGCTCCGCAGGCCCGGTGCCTCTGTTTGCTGGAGGGAACTCCCTCGTACATTGAGATTAGTGGAGAGCATCGGTTGATTATTTACAGCTGCCTGGGAGGATGCTGTTTGCTCAGCTCTCCCTCTCTGAACCAACAGCACTGTGGATGTTTGTCAATGAAACAGCTCTGCTGAGGCAGGCTGCACTGGGCAGCCAGCTCCTCTGCTTGGTCCTAAAGCAGACCTAGCCCAGACACCTGCCAACACCCCGATCCCTGCACAGGAGGAGCGTGCCCTGAATGGAGGGAGAAGGCCAGTGTTCAGCGCCCAGGCCGACTGATGGAGAGTGAAGGCAACAGTGGGTTTCTTGTTCTGACCCCCCAGGAGAAACAGGCCTGAAGCTTCAAAGAGGTCCCCACACCCCCCCTCTCCAGAAGCAGCTGCCTGGGGGAGGAGAAAAGCTCCTGTGTAGAAGCCCTCCATGGACCCCTTAAAACTTGGTCATAGGTCTTGTGTTGGATTGGGTCCGGTCAGGGCTGAATCCAGCCTTTGGCCACACTGGAGTATCTCCTTTATAGGTCTGGTCTGCTGGTTTCCCACTGCAGGGAGGAAGGGGCTCAGTCTGCAGGGCTCCCCCCGTGTCCCATCACACATACCAGCTGCTGCTGCCCTGCCTGCTGTCCACAGGGTTGCAAAGAGCCACAGAGCAGTCTCCTTTCACAACCGGGCACACTGGTACCATCCCCTTCCCTCCTCACAGACTCTCTCCGTCCCCCTGCTCTGGGGCATGTGACAATTTGTTGCTCCTTCAGTACTGGGAGGGCATGTATATATGGCTACCTGCCTGGCAGGGAGTGAAGGTGGCCCTCGGGCTTGAGAGCTAGTTGTGTGCTGGGGCAGCCTCTATTCAAGGCCCTGATGCTGACTACCCAAGGGATTATTCAGGGGCCATACTGGGAAGTCACTGCACCTACCTTTTAGTCACCTGGCTCCCAGAGAGACATCCCCAGTGCCTTGTGAAGTGCTCAGACTCCCTCACAAGGTGTGGGGAGGATTATACAGCATAGAGCAGGATCTAAACCAGCCAGCTTTCCTGGCAAAGAGGTACCCAGAGTTAGCCCCTGGGAAACACAGAAAGGAAAGTCTAGCCCTTCTCCAGGCTCACCTCCATCCCTGAGGACTCCCCTGAGGTCTCCCATGGCACTCAGCACAAGGACAGGGGGTGTTCTTTGATTTCAAAGCATGGGTAGTGATGGTGCCACCCCCCAATATGGAACTGCTGGGTAGGAGATGTGGGCTCTAGGCTCTTCTCAGGCTTTATTTTTTAAAATTAATTTGTATCCATGGCCAAATTATCCAAAACTAATGCCAAATCCAAGTGTCCAGAACCATAAATGGCCCTATTACCAGCAAACATCCTCCACCCACACCTGGGGCTTCAGATGTTCCCAAAACCTTTGGTGAGCATCCTACATGCAGGCCCAAGCCCAGAGGTAGAGGTTCAGATGCCCCCAAATTTTGCTTGCCCTTAGCCATAAAACCCTTGGAGCAAGCAAGGGAGGAGACTCCCATTTCCATAAACTGGGCTTAAAGCTGCTGCACCTCAGCAGGTACCGAATCATACCAGAATAGCAGCCTTTGGGGAACACAAACCCACCTCTCCCTCCTCCTAGGCAAGTGCTCTCAGTACCAGGCTGCAGACAAGGCTGGGGGGTGTCCTCCTCCTGCCCTGGTGATGCTGTCCCCCCATGCAATTATTATTTTTTTTAATTTCGTGTCTTGGGTCAAATCAGTCAAATCAGTTCTGAATTCTCCCCTTGTACTCAGCCTTGGTGAGGCTGCAGCTGGAGTACTGCGTCCAGTTTTGGGCTCCACAATTCAAAAAGGATGTGGAGAAGCTTGAGAGAGTCCAGAGAAGAGCTACATGCATGATCAGAGGTCAGGAAAACAGACCTTACAATGACAGGCTGAGAGCTATGGGGCTCTTTAGCCTGGAAAAGCGCAGGCTCAGGGGTGATCTGATGGCCACCTATAAGTTTATCGGGGTGACCACCAGGATCTGGGGGAACGTTTGTTCACCAGAGCAAGGGATGATGAGGTCAAATGGTTATAAACTCCTGCAAGACCGATTCAGGCTGGACATAAGGAAGAATTTCTTTACTGTCTGAACCCCCAAGGTCTGGAACAGCCTGCCATTGGAGGTGGTTCAAGCACCTACACTGAATACCTTCAAGAGAAATTTGGATGCTTATCTTGCTGGGATCCTGTGACCCCACCTGACTTCCTGCCCCTGGGCAGGGGGCTGGACTCGATGATCTTCTGAGGTCCCTTCCAGCCCTGATGTCTATGAAATCTGTAGTAGACTTTCATGGGGTGCCTGCCCACAGTACAGTAGACTCCACCCTCAACTACACCAAGTCATTCTAGGCCAAGAAGAAGGGGATCTCCCCTTCCAGGTACAGTAAAACCACCTGGACCAACACCATCATCATGGCATCTCCCCTGCCAGGTAAGCCCCCACACAGTAAAGAGCTCAGTCTCACCGGGCCAGAGAGGGAGCACATAAAAGGGAGCATGTCTGAAGAGTGTCCTGGTTGGGGTACTCTCCTGGGTGGGCTGTGGTAGGAGGTCAGAACAGGACTATATTCCAAGGACTGCTTATGTATTTATGCAATGACTGTTTAACATCAAATACACATGCAGAGATCAGACCTCAGCTATCCCTCCACCCTGAAGGAGAGCTCTGACCATGAGGCTACAGTGCTGTGCTCCCTCCTGCTTGCTCTCAGTCCCCATGAACTTTCCATTCCTTTTTGCCACGTGTGTAGCCTCAAGAGCAGCACGGGCGAATGCCCCTCCATCAGTCTCCCAACTAGCCAGAAGCCTGATGGTCAGCCCCTACCAGGAGAGGAGGCTCTGAACTTCCTCAGGCACAGCCAAGCACTGAGCCCTGGGTTCCCCCATCCTCAGTCAGAGGTGTAAGCGCTGTGCTGTTGTAGAGAAGGGATTCTCCTCCTCCTCTGGTGTTTGGGAATGGAAACAGCCACTGTGAGCGGGCTGTGTGTGGAGCTCAGTCCCAATACATACATGCTCACATGAAGCCCCACAGGGCTAAAGGGATCATTACCAAAAGCTCTGCTTTTCCTCTCCTTTCTTTTTTAGCAATAAAAATTCAGGTCTCATCAAGGCCAAGAGACTTCAGGGCCTAGCAAACTGTTTCGTGTCACGGGCCAAATCAGCCAAATCAGTTCCAAATTCTGTCAAATGAGCAGCGCTCAATCATTCAAGTCTGCATGGAGCTGCCACCAGCAAGCATCCTGCCTTCCAGACTCATCAGTCTGAGGCTTCAGGTACTCCCACATCCATGGCAGGCATCCTACGTGCAAGCCCCAAGCCCAGAGGCCTTGGAGTTTAGATGCCCCCTAGTCTTCCTTGCCCGGAGCCAAAAGTCCAAAGAAACAAGCTAAAGGAAAAACCGAAGAGCAGTCCCCCATCATTATAAATTGTGTCGCCGAGATGCTCACATTTGGAGGCATGTGCAGGGGACTGCCTGCAGTGCAATGGACAGGTCTCCACTCTCTAACTACACCAAGTCTCCCCTACCAGGTAAGTAAAACCACCTGGACCAAAAACCTCCTCATGGTGGTATCTCCCCTGCCAGGTAACTGGAGGCCTGGTGTAGGCACTTCCCCAATAGAGCAGGATCTATCTATTTACCAGAGTCCCTTCTACAATCAGCAGCCTGGGACATTTAAGAGCCCCTGATGGCCCCAACCATTCAGACCTGCCCAGGAGCTTTGTACAGGTGTGAGTGATGATTACAGAGCTTCCTCCCATGACAAAAGAAGGGCCCACCAAGTGTTATGCCAGCAAAGACCAAATTTACACCTTTAAGCACTGCAAGCAGGCAACAGGCAGCATGCAATGTTCCCTCTCCCTGGGTTCATCTTGTCCTAGCCAGCAGCCCATTAGATCCATTGAAATGCATCACCACAGCATCGGATCCCTGGAGATGGCCCCAGTGCAGCTGGCCTACCACTCAGCTGGAAATGTTGCTGTCTAGTCAGCCCTGACTGGTGGTGGCCCCTGGCTAGTCTTGACCTGCCTCACCCACATAGACCTGGCAATGTGTCTCAAATGTCACCCTCTTGCCTGAAGCCAGGAATATTCTAGGACAGGTGGGTAAATTACGGACCTATTTGTCCTCCTCATGAGCCAGCAAGTCTGTTCTGTCCCAGACCAAGAGGGAACTGCACCACCAGAGCAATGGAAGACCAACACTGGGATGTGGAGGTCATCACCAAAACCTTCTCACTGGGGTGTGCTTGATTACGGAACAAGTCTTTTGGAGGAGGTGGATGACCTGCCGAGGGCTGAAGCTTCCTCACCATTAGCAAACTCAGAGAAATGTCCGCCCATGAAAACAGCACACTTCATGCTTGGGGAAACTAGGGGATCCACAATATTCAATAGCCAAAAAGATCTCATTTGGTTTGTTCTGTGCTTTAATAACACAGTTGAAGGATCCTTAGAAGTGCAATAGATCCATTGATAGATCAACAGGTCAACAGGTAGGTAAACAGCAGCATAATGAGGGTGGATAAATAGTTTTTATTCCTTTGTTGTACAGGACAAGTTTGCTGGGTAGCATTGGGTGTAAAATTCCCAGTGCTACCCAGCATGAGTCAGGGGCCTTTCTTGCCCGTCACAGTGATCACCCCCAGATTATGACTCACGCAGGCCTCTCAGGTACTTGATACGCTGTCTGAGCATCTGAAGCAATGCAGAGTTTCACCTCAGGGTGTAAGGGCTTCCAGATCAAAACCATTTACCATAACAGCTTGGTTCTTAAAGTCCTTTCACAGCACGTGATGACAAAACTTTTGGTATCATAGGATCCTATGATCACAGGAAAGTAGGGCTGGAAAGGACCTCATAAAGTCATTTAGTCCAGCTCCCTGCTCAAGGCAGGATCATCCTCAAAGCATCCCCGCCAAGTGTCTGCCCAACCTGCTCTTGAAAGTTTCCAAGCATCAAGATGCCACACTTCTCTAGGCAGCCTGCTCCAGTGCCTGACCACCCTCATAGTCAGAAAGTTCATTCAGATCTCCAACCTAAATTTCCCCTCCTGCAGCTTGAGTCCATTGCTAGTCCTGTCCCCTATGGCCAAAGAGAAAAGCCCATCTCCATCCTCTCTATAATCACCCTTCAGGTATTCAAACTCTGTTCAACTCCCCCCTCAGTCTTCTCTTCTCCAGGCTAAAGGACGCTAATTCTTTCAGCCTTTCTTCATAAGCCTGTCTCCCAGGCCCCTGATCATTTGTGCTGGTCTGCGCTAGACTCTTTCCAAGCTGTGTACATCTTTCTTAAACAGTGTGCCCAAAACTGAACACAGTATCTCAAGTGAGGCATTGGCACAGTGCTGAATAGAGCAGAAGAATTACTTCCCTTGATTTGCTAGTGACACTCCTGTTAATACAACACAGCATGCTCTGGCCTTTTTTGCAACCAGAACACATTGTTGGTTTGTATTCAGCTTATGCTTCACTGTAACCCCCAGGTCTTTCTCTACAGCACTGCAGCCTAGCCAATCATCCCCCAATCTGTATTTGTGCATGTGGTTATTCTGTCTCAAGTGCAGGACTTTGCACTTGTCCTGGCTGAATCTCATCTCATTGACTGTGGACCATTTTTCCAGTCTATTCAGGTCACTCTGGATCCTTGCCCACCCTCCAGAGTGTCTGCAATTCCACCCAGCTTGGTATCATTCACAAATTTGCTAAGTGTGGACTCAATGCCATCACCCAAATCATTAATGAAGATGTTGAACAATACCAGACCCAGGACAGACCCCTGAGGAACCCTACTTGATACCTCTTCCTACTAAATATTGAGCCTTTGAACTTTGAAGACTATTCACTGAGCATGATGATCCAACCAGTTATGTATCCACTATACACTACTTTCATCAATTCTGTATTTCCTTAGCTTGCAAGTGAGAATGTTGTAGGCGACAGAGTCAAAAACCTTGTTTAAGTCAAGGTATAATACACACACATACACACAGCATACTTTGGTTAGTCTATAAAGTGCAAATCTGACTTCAGACTACCACAGCTAACTACATCTCTTTGGCTTTTAAAGGTGACTTTTGTGCTGTGCCTGGAGAGCCCTGGCATGGCCAATAGGGTCAGGGACATGAGGTGCTAGCTGCTGCAGCACAGCTAAAAATGTGGGGTGAATACTCCACCAAGCCCTGCCCAAGCTGATGGCATCAAGGGAGGCAATCCTCTCAGCCCCTAGAGCAGCTACAGAGCCTCCTTGCTGGTCAGGCTACCCAGACTGCACTTTTCCCTGTGCCAGACTCACTGCCATGCAGGGCTCTGGAGTAGCTCAGCTGGAAGCATACTCCCTGCCTGGCTCTGCTCTTCTGCCCTGCATATAGTGGTGGGGCAAAATTTTCTCTTCACATGAGAGTGTGTGTGCATGTGTGTGTATGTGTAAGCTTGTATGCATGCGCAAAGACTGTTTGCATGAGCACATGTGTATTCATGTGTGTGCATGTCAGCATGTGTGCACATGCATGTTGCCAGGGTGTGGGTGCCTATTGGCATCACTCCTGAACCTCCTGCCAGCAGGGCTGTCAGTGGCAATAACAGTCTCCTGGAACGATTGCCAGGGTGTTATCACACCATGACCCTGGGTTACTCACTTTGTGCTGGGTGTTGCTGCTAGCACAGCTCTCTCTGGGACACACAGGCAAGGTCATTTTACAGTACATGACACCTGGCTGTGACTGCGCTGAGGAGGGATCCCAGGAGCAGCAGAGATGGGGGAAAAACCAGACCCAGGATGGCACCTCCAGCAGGCTCCTTGGATTGAGCTCTGATTGAATGGAAAACACCTGCTCATAGCCACAGGATCCCTGACAGCCTGAGCCTGCAAGGCCCTGCCACTCAGCCCCCAAGCCTGGGGGAGGCAGAGGCCCACAGGACAGTACTCTCTTCCACCCTGGAGCAGGTTACCCTGCCATCAATCCTGGGCCTGCTTCCAAAGCCACATCTCACTTGTTTCCTGACTGTATTTTCTTATCTGAACACACTGGCCCCATGTCAGCTCCTGACTCAGTGGAGCTAGATCAGGACTCACAGTGTGGGAGGTGCAATGCTGGCAGGAAGCTATCGTTCCTGCTGGCTGAAGAGTAGGGTCTGGACTGGAGTGTAACCCGGAGCTCCTGATCTGGCAGGATTTGGGATGCTTGGAGGTAAGAAGAAGAAACACACCATCTAAGATAACTTCTGAGGAATGGAGAGGGACATCTGGGTTCTAAATCCTGCCTCTGCTGCAGGCTCACTTTACCTGTAAGTGACATGAATTAATTACTGTTTGAGAAGTGCTTTGAGACCTGGGAGTGTCACTGTCATTCCCTCCCTCCACTGTGGGAAGGAGTCAAGGAGAAGTGCCAGCTCTGGTAGCCCTTAAGGGAATATATTTTCTCTTTGGCTCAAGAGAACACAACTGGTAACAGCTCCCTCTGTCCATCTTACCTCTGATCTTTGGGCACTGAGAGTCCCACTATATTGCATACCAAGTATGCAGTGGTTCTGGCTTCCCTTGGTCTAGAAAACACCTTACAGAGCAATCTCTAGCTCCAGAAGATACACACAAGGTGCATCTACATGTGATATTAATACAATATAGGCTTGCTGCACAGTAAAACACTGCTCAGTAAGCCTTCCCCAGGAGCACATCTACGTGTGCACCCTGTTGGGAACAAATCTGTTCCTGCCATGCTCTGCCTGCTGCAGCAGCCAGGGGCAGCTCCAGGCTCTCCCTGGGCACTAGCCCAGGGGCTGGCAGGGGGCATGGGAGCCGGTCCAGATGTGCACGGGGTCAGGAGAGCTCTGCTAGCTGCAGCGGCAGCTGTCTCCTGACTCAATGCTCATCATCAGGAGGGATCCTGATGTTCACAGGGCTAGGAGACAGCCACCGCTGCAGGCAGAGGAGCTCTCCCAGCCCGGTGCACATCGGAAAACTCAGCTGCCAGGGAACCAGGTGCCCAGTGAGGCTTCCCCACCTAGCAGGGGACTCATAGCCAACCCCCTGCTGGGCAGGGAAGTAGAGAGCTCCCAGTCCTGGGGGTGCTCAGCTCACAGCTACTGTGGGGGGCCAGGAGCTGTGCAGTGCCAGGACAGAGGCAAGTAGAAAACAACACCATCCCAGCACTGATCAGCTCACTGCAACCCAGGACCAGGGAGAAAGAACTGCCTCCTTCCCCTGTGGCTCCCTGCTGGTCTGGCTGACCAGAAGCAATTACAAGCACTAGATTAACTGTACAATAAACTAAGTTATGGCATTATGGCACAGTAAATGCCATGCATGTGTAGACAGGGATGTTTTACTGCGCTGTAGATTAGTCTACTGTACAGTAAAACATCTCATGTAGATGTGCCTACAGTGAACGTGGTAGGAGTCTGGGGAGCTCTGAAACTTTGATATGCGATAGTCAGGTTTGATGTCAGCTTGTTCTACTAGCCGAACCACCACACATGGACAATCCGAACAAAAAACACCCATCACTGCCAGACCAGGCCCCAAGCAAAACCCACCCAAATCCCTCACTACTCAAGTTACTTCTACCATGGTTAAGTCAGCTGGGGCTGAGCAAAGGGCCTCACTGTCAGCTCCTGTAACCAAGGCACCTGGGCCCAGACTTGGACACTGAAGATTTGGTCCAAAAGGCAGAGTCCAGCTGCTACTTGGGTGTCCTGAAGTAGGTAAAAAATCACCAGGCTTGTCATCCAGAGTGGCCAAGGCAGCCAAGCCTTTCAGATAAGGCAGCCAACACAATCAATATGTTTCCCCCAACCTCATCTTACTCACACTGACTCACAGAAGCCTTCACCCATTTTCTGCCCCCAGACACAGGCCTGTGCAGTGGAAAAGCACATAGCATAGGGTGCACAGTAGAGCTGCTACAGCCCTGGTTGGTCTCATGTACATTAAGTCAGGAGCAGCAGCTAAGAGAGCCTGAGGGTGCCCCTGAGAGCCTCTGGATGGGTGAGTAGCTTGCAGTAGCGGACCGACGTGGGGGCAGGAGGGGGCCATGGCCCCCAGGTGCCGGCCCGGGGGTGGCGCTGGCCAGGCCCTTCAGAGTTCTTATCATGCAACGTGACTTTAAGTATTGGTACAAGAGCGGGGTGGGGGGGGGTGGAAATTCAAGCATTGGCTCCTGAGCTCCAGAGACCCACGGTATATCACTGGTAGCTTCCCTGCCTCCCAGAGGTTCAAAGCTAATCTTGTCTTGTAGCCATGATGCAGGCTGGACTCAGACCTAGAGAATCCTGAAAGCTGGGAAAACAGTAAGAGCTACTAGGTTATGCTGTGTAGGAAGCAAGTGTCTCTGACATCTGAGTGCCTTCATATCCCCTGCTCCGAGCCTGGGGCATATTGTAGGGTGCTGTGATCCGCTGCTTATGTGATTTGCCTTGTGGTGCCTGAGGGCTGGAGCAGGATACAGGGTTGCCTGTGAATGCCAGGACTGGACTTGCTGGCCTGGGTGTTCCCTGCCAGGCTTTGTGTCCTACAATGGTTAGGCTGGCTGAAGGGGCAGTGCCTGGGCTGCGTGGACTCCTCAGGCATATGATGGGCATTCACTGTGCTTCAGCTTGGCTTGCTCCAGCAGCATCTCCACTAAACCTCAGCAAAAGGCACAAGGCACTAGGCACCGACTGGCTCAGGCATTAGGGATTTCACTTTGGCAGGTGTTAGTTGATACCTGGTTGTTATCCTCTGACCTGCAGGAGTTTGCAGGTTCACACCTGGCCTAAAGGGGACTGATTGGTTCAGGTAATTGAGGGTTGGGTTAAAGCAGTGGGGGGCCAACATTTTTGGCACATGTCCCACAAATTAGTCCTGCACTCTCCCTGAGTGCCACTCTAGTCCCCTTCTTCTGCCTGCTCTGCTTTCTGCTCCCTGGCCTATCTACAGCTGTGCTTCCTCTTTGCTCCCCAGTCAGCTGCATGCCACACACAGGGGCACAACACAAATTGTGGCACTTGGGTCACAGGCTGCCCCCACCCTGAAGCTGAAGGCTTGGTAGCTAGCTGGGGTGTACAAGGCTTGGGCTCTTACTGTACCAGGCCCCTGATCTAGTCCAGCTGCCAAGGCTGGAGGCCTGAGAAAGAGCATGGAGCTGCTGGCCACTGGAGCCCCAGCTGCAGATTTTCCCTTTGCAAAAAATGCTGAATGTGGATGTCCTTAAATAACTATCAGAAGCCTGGCCCTCAACTGCTTCTGCCAGTAACAATGGAGCCAGTGTGCGGTGCTGGGATGCTCCTCTGTGCTGTCAGAACCTCCTCACCACACAAGCCTCCAGGGCTTTGCCTGAGTCAGGATGTTGGCCAGTGCCCAGCCTGTTAGATCCACCAGGATCAGCCCATCTTTGGCTGGCTGCATTTTGCCTGTGGAATCCCAGGACCTAGAGGCACTGGCTGATGTGGGAATGGGAGAAATGCATACCTATTCCCTGGGGAAATTCCACTTGTGGGCAGCACTGAAGTGTGCTAATGCCTTTTCATACCAAGTTCAAAGACATAAAGAGGTGAGGTGACCTGTTCAAGGTCACACCATGAGTCAGCAGTTCAAGCAGCAAAGCCCCAGGGCCTGTAACACCAAACCCAGGTCTGCAAGGCTGGAATTCCCCATGTGGGGGTGAGGACACAGGATAAGCAGCAAAGTAGAACCCAGTCCAGATGTCCTGTGGCAATAAGTGGTGGGTGGCATTTGAAATATCCAACATTCCCCCATTTTCTTTCCAAGAGTCTGCTCTCTCCAGAGGGTGGGTACAGGATTTGGGTGAGAAGGTCTGTTATAGAGCAAGGTGCCAGTAGCACCCTGAGATGGGCAGTTCATCAGAGCTTCAGCTTTGCTACACAATCTGATTTTAGTACCCGAGTCTGCTTCCTGAAGGACTTTAACCAAAGCAGGGCCAAAGGCTGAAACCAGAAAGGGGTGACAACTGATGCTGTGCGGAAAGCCGGGCTCTTGGCATTTGGGAAAGAAGCTGGATATTGTGCAACTCGTGTTTTATGCAAACTGGACCTGAAACTTGCATTTGGTACAATTCCCTGTGACCCAGGATTTCTGCTCCAGGGACTCCAGGCGTGTCCAGCACGGATCTGAACTGGGACAGGCGGCGGATCCGGGGCCTGCGAAGTGAGACTGAGGCTCGACTCCTCAGGTTCATGCCAGGCTAAAGCAGCCCTGAAACCCACAAGTGCCCACGGCGGGGAGCAGGGGAGGCTTCCAGGATCCCTGGCTTGGGGCAGACAATCCCAGAAACACAGAGGCCCTTCCCAAGTCTTCCAGGCTCCTACAGGGCACCAGGAAGCTCCCCCAGTGCCAGCTCCAGCTGGCGGCTCAGAATTTCCCAGATCCTGCTGCAGAAGAGGCAATGGCCTGAGCCCATTTGCGGCTAGGCTTGAGGGCTTCCAGGCTTGCAAAAGCTCTGGCGTAGCCAGCTGTCTGGGACCTGTGGACCCCAGACGCCCAAGGCTGGGGGCACCTGAGCTTCTGGGGTGCCTGGTCCCCGGAGCAGGCTGCCAGGGCCCTCAGTGTGGTGATGGGAAAAGCTTGTTGAAACCAAGATGTTTGAAACAAAACCCTCCAGGCTCAACACACTGGGATTTTCTGATAAAAAAAACTGTGTTGCCACAAAAATTCTTGACTCAGCTGTTGTGGGAAACCTGGACGGCCGCTCCCCCTCGTCTCTTTGGGGAGCTTCATGAAGCAGTTGTTAAGCAGCCAGAACCTTAAGTCACTCGCAGTTGCAGTTTATTTAGTTCATGACCCGGGGTCTATTTACAAAATGAGTGCCTAGTGCTGCCACGCCTCTGCCTGCTGTGACGTCTCCGGCCCAGCTCCATGCTCTGGGCTCCTGCCCACACGTATGTACGGTACCAGCTCCCCGCCCCCGCCGCGCACACACAGACCTCTCCACCTCCCACAACACAAACAAAGCTCAGGTTACATTTGACCCTCTAAAGCAGCAACTGGGCTTCTAGCCTGCAGGTGGATCCCTCCCGTAGCCGGCTCAGACAGGATGGGGAAGCTCTGTGCCTGGGGTGGGGACTAGAGGCCAGGAGGCATGGCGGGCACTATGGTCCTGCAGTGGCAGCCATGGCAAAGGCGGCTCTCTGGACTTGTAGAGGAGGCTGCTGGGGTGCCGTGTTGACCCAGGAAGAGCTGCCTGTCCCTCCTCCCCCGGCAGGCATTCTGCGAGCTCGCCCGGGCTCTGCATGAGAGGCTCCAGCTAAGCATGCCGGCACCTGCAGACTGCTTGTCTTCAACACGCGCTGTGGCTCTGGGCTCAGATGTTCTGGGAGCACTCTCCACAGCACTAGGACTGTGTATCCCCCAGGGTCTGGTTTGGCAGAGGCCAGCCCATTTCCTTACTGAAAGTGCGCAGTACCAGCTCCCCAGGTGAACTCAGCACACAACGTGTCTTGCCGACTGGGCCAGGGCCAGACACAGGCATGTGCAAACTGGGTGGCTGCCCAGGGCCTGGACAGAAAGGGGGCCCAAAAATGGTGAAAATAATAATAATTATTATTATCTCTGGCAAAGGGGGGCCCAGTACTAAAAGTTCGCCTGGGGACACAAGGAGTCTAGGTACGGTGCTGAACTGGGCATATCTACACATTCATTAATATGCTTTAGTTACTGCGTATGTAGTTTGGTACTTGCTTAACGAAGTACTAACTAAATGTACAGTGACTAGAGTTACTGAGCTGTAGTGCTGGTGCACAGTTATTCTGTGATGCTTATTGCTCATTAGCCTAATAACACTGCACAGTAGGCTATTAGCACTGTTTTTAACCACCACACTACTGCGGTGTTATTAGGCTAATGCACAGTAAGCATCTCATGCAGGCAGACCCACTGTCTGCTGGCACCACCACACTCTGCCCATTACCAGTGCCTGACCTATCCAACCCTCAGAGCCACCTGGCCTACGATGTTCCCTGGCAAGGCCCAAAGCAGCGAGCTGCCCAGAAGGGCATTGTGCATGGGGTTATGGTAACTGGTCCTTAACCCCATGCAGTCCTCAGGCAATGGGGCACTGTAACCCACCTCCTTCTCTCCCTTCTCCCTCTCTCCCCCCCGCCCCTGACACACTTCCTTGGCTGCTTTCTGTGAACACAAGAAGAGTTTTGAGCTTGTCCGCACCAGCAGGTGGAAATCACCCTGCAGAGCAGTCACAGACACCCTCCATCCCCTACAGAGACCCTCTCTTACCCACCACTGAAGTCCAAGGCAAGGAGGGAGCACTCAATGCCCTCAATTCCAGGAAGAGTCCCCCAACTGGCACATGAAGAGACAGAAAAGGAAGCAAGACTGGAAATGATGAGGGCCAGAGAGCAACGGAGCCCAGTAAGAGTGTGTGTGTGTGTGTGCACATGCACACAGGGATGTGTGTCTGAGGGTGTAAGCGTGTATGTTTGGGGATGCATGTGGTAAGGGATGTGTGTGTCAGCGTGAGCATATGTAAGTGTATAGATGGAATCAGTACGTGTCTGTACATATAAGCATGCATGTGCGTGTATGAGTGTGCACGTGCATGTAAGTATGGGTGTTGGTGGGGAGCAGAGAGTCCAGTGCCCTGTCAGAGGCATCAGGCACAATCCAGCCACTCTCCCAACTAATACTACATTTAACCAGGTTTATATTAAACCAGTTTCAGCCATTTTGAGATTTGGCAATATGCCATTTGGTAGATTGGGACCCCTGCGGTGAGGGAGGGAGTGGGGCTGGGGCAGGCACTGCCCACCTGGGGTGGAGCGGGGCTTGGGATGGAGCCACAGCTCGTGTGGGGGGCACCGTGGGGGGGTAGCTTCTGCCGCTGTGTGCACCCCGGGAGAGCTGCCCCCAAGTCTGAGTCCAGCTCCTTCAGTCTACAGTCGTGGTTAACAAGCCAGTGAGTTCTCCAGCTCCTCTGTGCACTCCTCTGCGTGGGGCGGATCAGGGCCCAGGTGCCTGCTGCTCTCTCTTCCCCTAGCTCCAGCCTTAAGCTTTCTGTTCCTTTTCCCTTGCCCCTTAGTTGGCCAAAGCACGGGCTGTCTCACTCAGTTTCTCCATCTACCATCAACTGCTCGTGTACCAAGGTTTAGCCAGTGTTACACAAGGCAACCAACTTCTGCATACCAAACCTCAGGTCACAGTCCCAGAGGGTCTACAGCTTTTGCAGTCATATGGCTGAGGGCAGGCAAAACTTGGGGGCATCCGAACCCCAAGCCTCCGGGCTTGGGTCTGCACATAGGATGCCTGCCAAAAGATTTTAGAAATATCTAAAGCGCCTGGTGGGGGTGGAGGATATTTGTTGGTTGTAGGGCCATTTATGGTTCTGGTTACTCATGGATTTGGACTTGATTTGGGTTGGAACACAAAAAATGTCTTAAAAAAAAATTCGAGCCCCTCTCTAGAGTGCCACATTAGGAAGGTGTCTGACCAGCACAGGAAGTTGCACAGTGCAGCTGCCTGAGTGCAGTTCTGAGAGTGGGGAGAACTGCTGAAACCCTCAGGCCAAGGCTGCAGAAAAACGGCTGTCCTGTTTCTGGTACAGCTAATGGCTTCCTAGCTGAGCTGATTAGCCTGCATGGGGCATCTCAGCAGGATGCTGCCTGGCTGAAGGGGAAGGGGGCGGGGGGGTTTGTCCATATTTAGGGAAAAACTCTCCCTTCAGAGATTCTTTGGGGACAAAGTCACAAAATTTGGGGCTATCCCAGAACATTCAGGCTGGCTGGTCAACTAGATCCTGAAGGGCATTGAGTAAAATACCTTTCACTTCAGTCCCACAGGGCACAATTTATTTTCACATGATTTGGTCACACAAATGACTCCTAATGCACTTCCCAGCCAGCTGTCTTGTGCTACATTCGCAGGTACGAGAAAACAGTGGAGGCATGAGTAGGATCTCTCAGATAAGAGCAGAGGATCTGGCCAGGTTTCAGGGGAAGGACTGAGCATGAGGAGACTGTGGACTTTACAGATGCTACGACCACATCCTGCTGGGTGTTATACCCAGGGAGACCTTGCTTGTGACTTGGCGAACTAGTGCCGCTGGCAGTAATTTCACACCCTTGTTAAATCTCACAATGCCAAGAAGCAAACATTATCCTCATTTTACAGAGTTAAAGGCTGAGGCAGAACATGGGAGGGTCCTGGTCTGGACACGGCACTAGAGGAGGACTCTGAGTCGGGGCCAGGAATAGAGACTGGTTCCCAGAGACCTTGCATGCCTTTACCACTCCATGCTGTTCTTTGGCTGGCTCTGATGAGCTGATGAGTTTCACCGAGGTAACTCTTCAAGGTGAATGCCAGGTGCTTAGTCATTAGGGAATAAAAAAGGAGGAGATGGAACAGGTTGTTCAAGGTCTGCCTGGCCTAGGGCAAAACAGGAGAGCATGGGTGGGGGGAGGTGACTGGCAGGGAACAGCCAGAGCTGAGCTGCCTGGGGATGTGGTGCGTTTGGGGAAGTGATGGGGGAGGGCTGCCAGCTGGGCTGGATGGCCATCTGCTCCCATTACAGAGAAAGCTGGACCCCAACAGTGGCTGCAGCAGGGGTCCCTGCCTTGGCCACAGACTGGGAGCCAAGGGTGGGCAAGGATGTGCCAGACCCTGTTGAAACTGGTAGGGTCGGGGCACTGGGTAGGATTCCCAAGGCAGGGCTGGCTGCAAAGATGGGAAAACGTCCAAACAGAACTGGTTCATTTCAACTTTTTCAAAAGAAAACAGTTCCCTGTTTTAAGTCAGGGCTCATGGGCTGGATCTGATCCACAGAGGTGGGCCTGTATTTAAAGACTGGATCACCCACCTCCATTGGGGCTCATCACTGCAGCAGTGTTAATCTCCAGTTTCAAAATGGCTCTGGAAACTGGAGAATGAATGCCACTCCCCCTGTTCCCTCTTACCCACCCTGCCACTGAAATCAGGGATTTTCATAATCCCTGGGGACTGAAACTGGTGGCATGTGGGGGGCACGTGGTGGTGGTAGGGAAGCAAGCAGCAGCAGGCATTAACTCCCTGGGTTCAGAGTTGCACCAAAATACCAGCTCTGGCAGCCATGGTGATAACACTGCCATTGCTCCCACCAGGTCATTTGGCCCATGAGAAGCTTCACTTTCTGGATCCAGTGAGTTTGATCCCTGTGGTGTAAATGATGTTTCCTTAGGAAGAGTTTTGAGGCAGAGTTTGGGTAGGCTGTCCCTTTAAGAGGGAACAGTCAGGGAGGTAATAGAGCCCAGCTGTAGGGCATTTGGACTGTCCCACTAGGGGATTTAATAAGCTCCCAGAAGAGTAAATGGGAGAGAAAGGAAGCCAGCTGTGAGCTGAGCAGCTTGCTGCATGGAGGGGCAAGGCTGCTAGGAGGTTGTGTGTTTTGAGAGGACACCTTAGGGAGCAAACCAGACTGCAGAAACTGGCAGGCTCAGCACCCAGTTTTTTTATTTGTTTCTCAGATTGCAATGTTTAGTAACCCAAGAATGAAGCCAAACATTGCCAGTGACCCCAAGAAGGGCTTTTTTCAACCTTCAGATGGAAATGCCCCTTGCTCACAAAGGCCTGGCAGAGGAGTTGGGCGTGAGGGCAGGCTGTGAAGGGATCCAGAGCATCTCAGGCTGGCCGGGTGCCTACCTGATGGGTGGCTCTGCCCCCTGCTTCCACCCAGGCCAGGCATCTCTTCTCCTTCCTGATCAAGGGGGCTGAGATATGATGTTTTTGGCTTCCTCAGTGTGCTCTGAATGAAGTGCTTTCCCCCAGTGGGGCTGCTTCTAGAGACCAGCGGGGCATGCAGGATTAAGTAGGCAGTGTTTGGGGCACATGAGAGGCCCAACAGAATGGGGGTCTTAACCCCAGGACCCCTCAACATTGCTCACAGCCACAGGGAAAGCAGAGTGCGATACTGCCCACTAACATGAGTGCCTGAGAGCTGGGGATCACAGAGCTAGAGCATGGTGGCTTTTGTCTTTGGCCCCATCTTCTGAAACAGCCTGAATATCTGATCCAGGCAGAGCCAGGGCAGACTGAACACCAAGGTGCCAATCCAGGTGTGGGAGAGGAGGGATTGGCCTGAGTTGTTGGCTGCAGCCAAAGGCAGGCTCAGCAGAGGGGTGAGAGCACACTCCTCCCTGGCTCAGGAGATGTGGGTGGAGGGAAAGCAGAGGCCTGTGTGGGTCTGGTGTAAGAGGCATTATGAGTCCTGAGAGAGTGTCAAGGAGGTAAATGTAAGAAGTCTTTCTCTGGCAGTCCAGGAGCTGCTAAGGAGCCAAACTTGTCCCCTCCCCATTGCCCCCAAGGCTGCAAGGTTGAGGACTGGGCTGGGACAGAGAGGTGAGACAGGCAGTGCCTGTGGCAGGGGCAGTGCCTGGGAGGGATGGCCTGGTGTGGGGGCCAGTGCTCTGCTATGCCAGGAGGCTACAGCATCTGGCTGGATTCACTGACCAGGCCTAGGTCCTGCCTCCTCCTGCCCTTAACTGATTTGGGTCAAACAGGTTTATGAAACTTCTGTCCCAGACTCTTCCCTGATTCAAGTTAAATCAGAGTCCCCCTGCATTTTGCAGCCCTGGGATGGGCTCTACTGTCTGCCCCTGGGAGCAGGCTGGCCCTGCCCCTCTGCCCCCTAGCTGGATTAGTGAGGGCTGGCTGAAAAGGGGGTGGGGGGCAAGCCTGGCTGGTGATGCAGCCCAGTCTACAGGGGGAACTGCCTCCCCCCAGACAAACCCCAGCTAGGGTCCGGGGCCAGGGATGGGGGTTAAACACCCCTTCCCCCACTCAAACTTACTGCTGGCAGCAACTGTGTACTACTTTTCCCAGAGGCACCTGGAAACAGGTAGAAGAAGTGATGAGCAACCCTGCAGAGTCCTGTTGTTGTAATCCTGGACTGCAAATCCGAGAGACCTCGGGGGCAGCAGGAAGTGAACTCACAGCCACAGAGCTTTACTGTAGCGTCCCCAGCTTCTGGCCTGAACCACTGCAGGCATGTGACTGCATTTCCTCAATCAAAGGTAAATAAATGTGTGTTCACTTCTGTTTTAATTTAATCTGTGCATTTTAGACTAACCTGCAAAGACTGAATTGATTCAGCCTCGGGCTTTTTGAGTGTCTGCACCTAACCCGTGGGCATGGAAGAGCAGGTTCATGTCTCCTGGCCAAGAGTGCTCTGGGGCTGGGGGAGCTCCCTCTCTGCTCTGAGCTGGCTTGTGTCCCTCCCTTCCCAACTCCCTGGCTTATCTCTAATACTGCTGGAAAACAAGCTTGAAAGCCAAGGCCAGTAGCAAGCACCTCCCACTCCCTGCCCAGGGCTGGGGCTAGTGTTTGGCAGCTATGGACGGCCCCTCTCTGAGAGGTGAGCACAGGGTTCAGACAGAAATTCACCCCTACAGGACAGCCTGTGAGCACTGAGAAGGCACTTTTGCAGCAGAGATGAGTGAATGCCCCTCAGTAAGGCTGCACCTTAAACTTCCTCAGGCTTCCTATTGCGCTGTACAACAGAGTAGAGCTGATTTCTTGGGGCTTGCCCTGGGCTGGGATCTAGAGAGCATACTCACACCATGCTGCCTGTCCTGTCCGCTCCCCCTGCCCCCCACTCTTTTATTTAGATACACTACTAAGGTGCTGTTATGCGTTGCCCTCAGGTCTTAAAAAGCTAACACCTTCCACCCCAGAAGGGGTGCAGTTCAGTGAAGCCACCTCCTATCCCCTGAAAGTGGTTTGTTGATGTCCATCAAGAGCACTCCCACCTTCAGAGGAGAAAAGGCACAGACTCCTTGTCTGATTCTCTTCACAGGGCTGAGAAGTAGAGATGGGAGGGATGGAGCCTCTCAAGGCTTCTGAAGCAAAGGTAGGGTAGATCCCTCTTGTATCATAGCACAATATTTTTGTAAGGTTTCAGAGAGGTAGATGAGATGACAGAAGAAGGGAAGGGACTGCCCTTGTGGCCTTGGGGATACTAGGAAACAACTGGCCACCTTGAGTGATGCTGTCAGGGGAAGAAAGGGCAGTGAGGTGCCCAATTCCCACTGACTGTCATCAGGAACTGGGGGGGCAGGGAGGGGAGGGTCAATGTGCCTTTTAATATTCCCCCTCCATAAACCATGTGCCTTAGATCCTGCATGTATATGTGAATGCATGTGCCTGTGTAAGGAGAACCAGGAGGTACAATATTCCCTGGACTGTGTGTCCTGCTTCTGGACAGGCCTGTACTGGGGGAACCAGCTGGGCCTATGCCAGTCTCTCTGGGGTCAGACAGGAGCAGTGTGATGGCAGTTGGGTGAATGGCCACTGCTCTCAGCCGCAGGGCTGCCCTGCTTGGAGATGCTGGCTGTCATGCTGCAGCTCCTTGAGGGCCTTTGTCACTGTTTTGCCAGCATCCAGGCCAACACCTCTGCTCTACCTGTCAGACAGGTGTGTCTGGGCTGCTGCCAGAGCCCCACTGAGCTGTCACTTACAGTAAGAGAGGATGTGACCACAGCAGAAAGGGCTGGGTCACCGGCAGCAAACAGGCAGCAAGATTTTGCTTTACAGGTGCACTGAGACTTTTGTTTTTGCCTTTTCTGAGTTAAGACTTTCTAGGGTCTGTTGTCTTCCTGCCTAGAGTGAGGGGGCTGGACCCGACAATCTGTGAGGTCCCTTCCAGCTCCCCCACAACAATCTATGAAAGGAGAATCTGCAGGCCCCGGACTCAGATCAGCACAGGCCATATGAGCTGTACCCAAGGGCCCTGGGACATGGGCCTGCAGCTCATACCCAACCAAGAGGGGCTGGTGCCCCCTCACTTAGCCTACAGAAGCTGTGGCCTGTAGCAGGCAGGTTGCCAGCTCACACGTAGTGTGCAAAGACTGTTTCCAGCTCACCCCCAGGCCATCCAGGGGTCTCTTGCAGCACACACTGGGGCTGTCCTCAGTGTCTAGCATTTTTTGTAGGGTTGAGGGAGCAGCTGCTCCCAGCCTTAGGTTATCTCAAACCAGGGCCTCCCTGCTTACCTTTGAGATGCACTGGAGAACAGCAGTTAGGCAGAGTTGATCGCTAAGAGCAGCGGTTCACAATCTTTTGGCCCTTTGCTGGATGAGTGGTGTGGGATCAGTCAGCGGGCCAGACTTTGTGGAGTAAGCACATGGGGTTGGGACTCACCCACCCATATCACACCTCATGCCACAAGGATCCCATCTTGTACCACCTGGATCCAGTCTTGTGCACCTGGATCCTGCTTCACATCGTTGATGCACCCAGTATAGCATGCAGGGCCACCCTGTCTGCCTGCAGGGCTTCCCACAGATCCAGAAATCTGGCATTGAGGGAGCAGCAATTAAATCTGCTACCATTCCCCCACTGGCAAATTTTCAGATCCGTGGGGAGCACCATGGGCCAAATGACACAGTTCTGCAGGCTGGATCTGGCCCACAGGCTGGGGGTTGAGCACCCTGGTTTTGAGCAGACCTGAGCCCCACCTCCAGCACCGCTCTCAGGCTCTCCTGAAACTGAGCCTGGTCCTGCAACACTCATTCCTAGGGCAGGAGGGAGGCCATGGAAACATGCCCTTCAGCCCTCACCCCAACCAAGCCCTTGCCTTCCCACTCCATGCCTAGGCTGGCTGCAGCTCCTCCAGCCTCGCATGAGCCATGTGCATGGCAGGGTCTAGAGGCCTCTAAGCTCCCAGGGACGGCGATTTTCTGGTTGTGATGTGCAACCATAAGGCCCTGTGAGGAGCCCTCAAAGCTAGGAGTTGCCTCAGTGCTAATGTAGAAGCTGGGAGATGAGAAGCTGGGAGATCTCTGGATCCTTCTGTCTTCCAGGAGCAAATGCCAGATCTGACTGTCCTTGCCCATCACACCCCAGGCACCTGTGTTTGACAGCACCACAGTCCATACCCATCCTGGGCACCCCCACAAGCATGTGCCAGGCTACTGCCCCTCGCCCCACTCTGCACCACTCTGTTGGGTTGCATTGGCCTATATGCTTTTAGTTGGCAAGGCCTTGTGACTCACCCTCTGGGTCCTGGCAGCAGGCTCTGTGGCTCAGGCTGAGAGCCCCATGGCTGACTGCCAGCCCTCAGGCTCTTGCAGGACCAGCCCAGCAGCAACAAAGTCTTTAGGTTTCCCTTTTCCAGTCAGGCTGGATCACACAGCAAAGCTGAGCATTGTTAGCATTGTTACTGGCTCAGGGACCATGCAGGGAGGCTATTGTGTTACTTGGGGCTCCTCACAAGGCCCCACTCTGCAGGGAGAGCTCAGGGGCTAGAGTTGGTCAAACAGCAGCACCCATAGCATAGCATCCCTCAGACTGTCCTCCACAATTGCCTTGCTAGGAGGGAAATGAGCCCTAGCTACAGGATGGGAGAGATGCAGAGAGTACTGGAGAAGGCTCTCTCTCTTGGTGCCTCTTTTGCGTTGTGCTTCCTTTATATCAGCAGAAACCTGCCTTTCTGGCAGCTGAGGCTCAGCACCAAGCCAGCCTCTTGGCTGAAGTACTGAAGGTCCAAGGCTACTAGAATAGCAGCACCTGCTTCCAAATCAGTGGAGAAAGGGCTGCTTCAGTCCAGCGAAAACAGCTGGAACCAGGGCTCAGCTATGCAAGAGGAATTTAGGGACAGGGCACTGGCCTGGACCTGGCAAGACCTGGATTCAGTTCCCTTGTGGTCCAGAGACACCGGATGTGACCTTGGGCAAATCCCTTTTCCTCATTTCCCCATGTGCAGAGTGGGATAAAGGCACTGCCCTTCCCACTGGGGAGGTATGGAAGTGAGGACAAATACAGTCAAGGCTATGAACTGCCCAGTGGCTGTGCCAGCAGGGAGTCAGACTAAGAGGGTGGGCTCCCTCAGTGCATGCATAATGCAGTAGTGCCAGGCAGCAAAGGGGCTGGCTGGGGGCATAGGGAGCCCCTGCACCCAGGCTGTGCAACCTCCCAGCCCTGACGCCTGCATCACCCTGTAAGTGCAGCAAGTGCCTACACAGGATGACATAGGCAGGAGGGTGGGGGAAGTTAAGTTCACCCCCGAGGTAATTAGACCTTTATTACTGAACTGGTGGGAAAGTATCGGGCATTGCAGTGCCTCTGCCCCGGGCAGATTAACCCGAGTTCTTGGCATTACAGAGTCCTTTGATAAGAAACCCTGAACTGTTATTACAGCATACCTATTCCTGGCTGCCTTCCTCACCTAGAGAAGAAACCCTGCCTAGGTACTGTCCCAGCCCCTTGGAGGAAGTTTGCGCTCAGAGTGTCAGCCAGGTCCCACTCTGCTGTGGGTGTCCCATGTCCTGGGAAGACACGGGAGCGGAGCATGCCTCCACTGTACACCAACCCCCTCTTTAGCCCTGATGGCCAGTGGCAAGCAGGTGGGAACAAGGAGTTCAGTCTGGGGAGGCCACAGCTGGTTTGTAAGAGTCCCTTTAAGTACACAACAGGGTCCTGGGGCTGTGGTTCATGATACGCATCTTCCATCCACCTGCCTCTCAGACAGCAATAGATTAAGCAGAAAGAATCACTGCCAAGCCCTTTGAAGGGACCTGCCTACACAGCTGCAGATTCTCAGCTGATGTGAACACTGCCCGTGCCCAGGCACCTGTGTGGTGGGAGTCTTGAAGTAGAGAGAAGTCAGGTGCTGCCACCATTGGGAAAAGCTCCTTGTTTCTAGGATCTGGGACCTGAGGCCACCCAAAAGCATCTGTATGGTTTTGCTTTGCCACTCTTGTCCTAGAACAGAGACTGACAACCAGGCCAAATTCCCAGCGAGTTTCATGAGCAAGGAATCATTTCCTTCCTGGTTCCAGAAACAGAATCATTGAAGTGACTACTGGACACCAAGCCCTGCTAGGCTAGATCCAGTCTGGCTGGAGTCAGTGGGAAGGTTGCCATGGGTAGTGAGTGGTAGCTGGTGCTTTAGAAACAGTGACAGTAAAATGTGGCCTGCGCTCTGCTGCGAGCAAGTCTGCTTTCCTGTGTGGGGCCTGGTTAGAATTGCTGCCCTGGAGGCTCTTCTGCAAACCTGTCCCTGAAAGGAACAGCTGGAGTTAGATAAGTGGATGGAAAATTGATCTCCCTAGGAAACCAGGTCTAGGGAGACAGCACTTGGCCATCAGCCCACCAGTGAGGGTCCCAGCCCCTCTCTTTCTGCCAAATAGGAGACAAATTACAAAATAGCCTCTCCCTGCCCCATAAAGTCCCTCTAATGCATAGGCCCTGGGACTGGCTGCTTGTCTGCTGTTCAAGACACTAGCTTAGGACTTGAGAGACCAAGGGTTAATTTCTTGTTCTGCCACAGCCTTCCTGGATAGCCTTGGGCAAGTCTCTTAGGTTCTCTGAACCTGAGTTCCCATATGCACAGTGGAGTAAATAGTAATCTCCTACTTGCATTCAAGACTGTATATGCTTGAGGTACTAAGACACTTAACTTTTAGGTGCCTTGCCATTGAATAGTGGCTGCAGCTGTCAATTAGACACCCAGATTCCCAACCACAGGGCTGTTCAACTTGCAGCCCACAGGCTTAACAACCTGAGGGATTCATTTGAGGGGTTCATTCCCAGCCTGCGGGCTCTGGTCTGGGTGCCCCTCCCCTGACCGCTGGCTCCCCTCCCTCCATTGGCTTCTGCTTCCAGCCTCCACCCTTGTGGGGTGGGGTAGAGAGGTACACCCTGAAATTGGATGGCCCTGCCCTACACCGTGCATGGGGAGAGCTCAGCATCTCAGAATGAGCCACGCAACAGCCACCATGCTGAACAGGGGGCTTCCCAGACTAGCAAGCAGCAAATGCTGAACAGAGGGAAGCCCCTTGCTCCCCCCCAGGGTTTAGGCACCTGACTCTAGGCTACAGGGAGCAGGAGCATAGCAGTGGGTGGGAAAGCAGGGTGTGAGCTCTGGGCCCTGCCTAGGGGTTGGTACTGGAATGGAGCCAGAAGTACTTCACCCTCCCATTTGCCTTTCCCCTCCTCCCCCTGCACCTTCCCTGTAAACCAGGGGTGGGCAATTATTTGGGCTCAAGGGCCACTTAGGGAGTTTTGGTGAACTGACCTGGGCTGGGTCAGCTCTCCCCCACCTCCCAACAGCTCACCAAAGCTCCCTAAGTGGCTCTGTTTTGCACTGGGCTGGGCAGCTGGGCTGGGGCCATGGCCAGGCAGGGAATGGCATCCAAGAGTGGGAGGGGTCGGCAGGGGCAGGGGCTGGGTTCATGCGGTGGTAGAGCAGTGACAGTGCAGGGTCCATGGGCAGGGGTGTGTGGGGAGCAGATCGTGGCTCTGCCCCAGGCCCCAGGCCTATGTTGACACTGCCCTGTGATCCCAGGATCCACACGGGCATGCAGCCAAGCGGACAGGATGGGTGCCAGGCTGCTGGGAAGTGAGTCCAGCTGCCACGTTGCCCCAGCCCTGCTGTGCACCCGGCAGCAGTGAGACTGGCCACGTGCCACGGCCCAAGCTGCCCCCCATGCCTCGGTCAGGTGGGACCGAGGGACCCACTGCAGGCTGGATAAAATCCCTTGGCAGATCGGATCTGGCCCACGGGACATATTTTGCCCACTCCTACTGTAGAGACTCCAGTTCCTGCAGCAAGAAGGGCAGAGCAGCAGCACATGCTATAAGAGCAAGGCTGGAGGTTTGCTGCTGCAGGGAGAGATGTCACTTTCTTTTTTTTGCCACTAAAAATCAGTGTTTAAATGTCAGCAGCAAAAAAAGGAGGTGACATCCTGCTGCAGTAACAAACCTCAGGCTCCTGCCCCTCCACTGTGCGCCACCACCAAGGGTGCAAAACTGGCCAGTTACACCCCTGACAGGGAGACGCTTCCCGGTATTCAAGTTTGTGGCTATGAATCCTCTGCTGGAGTTAGGATGCCTGTCCTTTCTTACCAAGTACAACTGGCAGCAGGTGGCAGTGATCCCTGTCTCATCTACTAGCCTGGAGCCTCTGTGGTCAAATCCCCCCACTGCCTTAAGGGCAGTACACTTACCACCAAACTTCAGGGTCTTTCAGACAGCTCCTGCTAAAACTGGTCTGCTTCTGTGGACTGTCGTTCAGGTGCTCGCCTGTGGGACAGCAGCATGGGCTCTGGTCCCTGCTCCACAGTATTTTATCCAAAATGAAACTATTATGGGGGAGAGACGAAGAGAAACCAACCCCACAAGCCATAGAGGCAAGAGGACTCCCAGGAAACACAGCAGGGATGTTCTGCCCACAAGCTGACTGGGTAAGAGCCCTTTCTCAGAGCAAACCTGTTGGATGTGGTCCTGCTGGTGAGACAGATTGGGGGACATGTCCTGGCAGTTCGGGGATCCACAGGGCTTGGCCATGAACTACATGTCAGGTGACCTGGCTGCGGTAAGACATCTGGGTATGCCCAGGAGCAGATACTTAGGCATCTATGGCCCTTGACTGGTGGAACCTGAGGCACCTGGGGAGTGTAGCTAAATGCCTCCAAGGTTAAGAGGCAGGTCAGAAAGTGTTTGAAACACTAGATTTTGGATTTAGGTGCCAAAAATGGCAGTTTGATGGCAAAGGCCATGTCTCCCAGACAATGAAGGGGTGAAGCATGTGCTAGTGTACTGATGCTAGCTGCTTTTAGCATGGGTTGCAATAGCCATGAAAACAGGGTGGCATGGGCTTTAGACATGCTAGTGACCAAAGTACAGCTCTCTAGGGAAAGCCCACGCCCCCACATCTTCCTTGCCATTGCTACCTGTGCTAGCAGAGATATGTATGCCAGTACATGGTCCAGTTTCCCCTCTGTGAATCATAGTCCTGGATCCTATGTGATGGGAGCCCCATGAAGCCATAGAAAAGTAAGTGTGGAAGGGACCTCAAGAGGTCAGCTCGCCCAACCCCCTGCTCAAAGCAGGGCCATCCCCAACTAGGTCATCCCAGGCAGGGCTTTGTCAGGCCAGGCCTTAAAAAACTCCAAGGATGGAGACTCAACAACCGCTAAGTCCTTCTGACAACTCAGATTCTGGTGAAGTTGCTCTTGGAGCAGTTTGACTAATAACTGGAACGGGCAGAGCACCAAACCTGCTGTGCTTTGGCACCACTGACAAATGGGCCCATGACAGCTAGATCTTGGGTCAAATTCTGCCTGAACCCAACCCTCACAACGAACAGTTAATGTAATGCCCTGTAACTGCAACCTCAGACCGCACCTGCCAGTGTTGCAGGGCTGGTGTGATCTCCACATTTTCATGTGGGGTTTTAGGTTCATGTCTATTCTTCCTGGTCTCTCATTTATCAGCAAGATGTCTCTTATGTAACTGCAGCAATTTGAGTGTTCTTGTTACATATTTATGATAATCCTGGCTCATTTTAGCAAGGCCCAGAGTGGGGAGCTCCTTCCCCTGGACACACCCTTCCCAGTGCACCAAGGTCAGGTTCAGACTTGTCTACCTGAAGGCTCTGCAGCAGAAATGAGGTAAAGGCATTTGAGAGAGAGCCTTGTAAATTCCTATAGACCTGCCAACAGCCAGAATGTCACTTAGTGATGGCAGGGGTTAGAACTAGTTTAACTTCACCCTAACCTGAAATGAACCATTCTTGAGCTTGGAAAAAAATCTCAGATTTTTTTTTTTTTTTTTTAAATAAAGATTTTGTGCCTCTGAGCACTCTGCTTTTTGCACCTGCCTAAAGACTTTGGAAATATCTGAAGCCCCTACCGGGGGTGGGGGATGTTTGCCGGTAGTAGGGCCACTTATGGTTCTGGACTGACTCATGGATTTGGACTTGATTTGGCTTGGAACCTGAAAAATATATTTTAAAAAATATTGATAAAGGATTAGGATTGACAGTGCCTTGGTTCCAGCTTTAAGGGCACAAAATTGGCTCAGGGACTATGGGCTCAGTCAGAATTACTCTGTAGTAAAACAGGACAGAATGAGGCCCAGTAAGAGGAATTCAAAAATACCGGGCAGATCTGCTCATCAAAGCTTTCCTTCCTGGCCAAAGCCAAGCACACTGTGTGTGTGAAAGCGCAGCCTTCCTGCAAGGCTGAAGGCTAAGAAAGCTTTGGCAAAGGTCCTGCGAGGCAATGAAGATGAACCACTAGGCTGGTGTTGAAGGAGCAAGGGTTTGACTCCTGGCTGAGCTGCCAGTTCCCATTGCAACCTTGAGTTAGTCACTTAGGGCAAGACCCAATAAAGGACTAGGTGCAAAGCACCTAATATTTAGGTGAACAGCATCCAGAGAAGATAGAGAGCCTGGGGAGGATTAGACAGCATGGGACAGGATGTAAAACAGCACTGGGAAATGCTAAGCACAGGGCATGGCTGAGTTACTGCCCTTTTCAGGAGATGAGGTAAGTGGGTCAGGGCTGCAGTCAGGCCCTCGGGATCCAGAGCCTAGAGCTCGCCTTTCAGTACAACACCGTTTGACATCATGGAGCAAGGCTCTTTCTCTCTCTTCAGAGCACAGGCAGGAGTGGTGATGTTTGATATAACAAGCTAAGGGTTAGACACTTGCCAAGTCAGGGCATGGGAAGCACAGGCTCTGTGCCCCACCTCAGCCTGAGGGGGTCAAACCCATAAGTCCTGCATCACTCAAGACTGTTGCAATCACACAGCTATAAAACACCTGGAGTCCGGGGTGCACCCCCCATCGTCTTGAACCAGGGCCACTGTGCAGGATTCACTGGGCTGCATGGGGGGAGAGGAGAGAGAGGCTTACCTTGCACTTGTCAGACAGGAGGGAGGGTTTGCTTCTTGCTTCCAGGACTGTTTCTGTGCTTTCACTTGCATTAGCTTCTAGCCTGGGGATGTGGCATTTGCCATGGGCACAGAGGAGGAGGTAATGGATTTGAACATCCTCTTAGGATGTTAAAGCCAAGAACACAGGTTTCCTTTGTACCTGGGTAAGGAGCACTAACCACTAGGCTATTATACAAAAGGCAGATGGCACCTTCTCCTCTGTCCGTGTTTCAAAAAAATAAAGTGACTGCATTTGGTTGGGGGCCTGATACTGTGGTACTCTGAGCATGCTTCTAAGTCGCACTCCTCAGGGGACTTGGGCACCTCTCTGTCTAGTTTCTGGATCCCAGGTGGGCTTAGGCAGGAGCGAGGCCACGAGCCTGAGTTCACAGCTGTCTATTTTGTACACTTTCATGACAATGGTTGTATGGGGACCCCCCCTCTCCCCCCCCCAGGAAAAATGAATCGATCAGAGCCTTCATGGTGAAGAAAGGAATGATTAAGGTTTTGCCGAACTTGCAAAGACAGACAGCATTGATCTGTTAAATAATACAGTGCTCTGGCTCCACAGACCCCCTGATTCCACGTGACAGAGGGGACCCGGGTTGTTTTCCAAGTCTATAGCTTTTCAGGCAGACTGGTCTGTTAACAGGCACAGCCTTGAGGAAAGCCTGGACTTCCATTTTCTCTGGTAAAGGCTGGAGCTGATGGTTTCAGGTGTCTTTTGTGACTTCTGTGAGGTCACCCAGGCAGTGATTCTGTTCTGAGGGTTGTCATTCTGGCAGGGAAGTGAACTGTAGTCTAAAAAAAGCCCTGGACCTTTCTCAATTCTCCTGCTCTCGGATTGCTCAGCACGCCCTGCCTGCCCTCCCTCTCACCTGCCAAGCTCTGTGGGGCAGACTGTCATTTGTTTGATAGCTGGTACAGTGCCAAGCATATCATCAGCACTTAATGGAAAATAAGGGGTAGGGCTGGCTGGAAAGCAAGCATTCCAGCGCATGAACCTTATTGAGGTTTCAGCATTTGGTTTCATTCTGTGCTGGGACAAACCTCAGACCTTGCAACATTTTGGGGGGAAAACCTAAGACTAAAGGAGAGGATGTGGGTGTGTGTCCCCCTAGTTAGACCATCGCCTAGTGGGCAAGCTGTACACATTTGCTGGGAGACTCAGAATCACAGAGAAGTAGGGCTGGAAGAGACCTCCAAGCCCCTGCCCAAGGCTGGATCATCTGTACCCAGTCTATCCTATACAAGTGCTTGTCTAAACTTTTTCCTAAAACTACACAACAACTCCGTCACAAAATTACAAGGCACATAGCCACGAGAACACCCTCACCTACTACAGGTGAAGCAGGGGGACAAGGGCACTGTCAATGTCTCACTGCTGTAAGAGTGGTTAAACACATAAGAGGGCCATGCCCCCGGCTACAGAGGAAGGCAGAACACCCCACAGTCTGTTCCAGTCTGACCGTGGGCTAAAACTCCTTCCTAATCCCAGGTGTGGTGCTCAGTCTAACTCTGAGCCAAGGGGCAAGACCCAGCAGGCACACTGGCACAGCCATCAGCATCCGAGCCTTGGCTGCAGCCAATGCCAATGCTTTCAAAGAAGGTGAAAAAAACCCTGACACCTGTAGCAACAGTGGGCGCATCTATGCGTGTGCCTGATTGCACAGTGGTGCCTGCGCAGAAACCGTTGGTAGTGCACAACTGCAGCGCTGCACAGATCATTTCTGACCCTACTGTGTCGTAGCAATGAGCTACTGCACAGAAACAGCAACATCACAGTCCGTGCCCACTGATGCTATGTCACCACAGTGACAAGTTACGTTGCCGTAGCTCATTACTATGGCAACATAGCGTCTTGTGTAGACACGCCCAATAGGAGTAAATTTCCTTCCTCACCCCACGTGGCAACCAGCAAATCCCAGAAGCATGGGTTCAGGTCCCTGTGCTGAATCAGGCAGCTTTTGTTTAAACAAACTGGCACGTCCTAACAAAAAAAAAATGTAATTAAAAAATTCCCAGTCAGCCCAAATAAAGACATGTGGGTTCTGAGTCAGGTTACGGTTTAAATTAGGTTAGAGCTTAACTTTGAGGAACACTATAGCCAGCCATATCTCAGAGCCTGCTACCAGTCAGTGGGGAAGGCCAGTGTGAGGCCTATGCACCACTCACTGCCCAAGAAAATCTTGCAGATTTTTTTTTGTGCAAAAATAAATAAATTACACACACACACACACACACACGTCCACCAAGGATATTTGTGCCTAGGCCTTTTTGCAGCTCTACTGTGCAGAAAGGCTTAGGGCCTGCACCTAGCTATGACCCTTCTGGGTCACAGAGAGTGCAGGACCGTCCATGAAGTCAGCCTGTCTGCTGGAGGAGTATACATAAAGTCTCTGTGCTTGTCTGTCCTGTTCCTAAACACCTCTCCAAGCTCCCCCACCCCCTCCATTGTACTGTGGGAAATTCCTCTGTTCCTCTACATCTGCCCTGCAAAAAGAAGAATGCCTGGAACTGCCTCCAAGACCTGGAAGATGCAGAAGGGGACGCTGCTCCGTCCATACCCCTAGGGCTGGAGAGGGACTGAAGACCCCCAGGAACTGAGGGTTGAGGTTAAGGGAAGGGCAGAGCTGATGCAGGGGGCTGGAAGGAGGATAGATTTGGGGGTTAGTGGCACGAGAGCTTCTGTAGCAGGGGGTAAAATCACTTCACCATAGAGGTTTCAGACAGTTGGCCAGCCTGACCATCACACACATGCCCTGTGGGAGTGAAGCTGGACCAAAAAGCCTGGACTCTTTTTACATAAGTCTCATGGTTTGGGGGCTGATCTTGTGACATTTTGGGGTTCTGACATGAGTTTTTTAACCTCAAAGTCTAGCACCAGTGCTACTTACTAGGGAAGAAACTGAGCAAGCAAGGACCAGCCATCAAATGCTAGATGGCCAGCAGGCTAAGTGGCCTCGGGCAGTGCTCTGCTGGGTACTGTGCACCAGCTGGCTCCATTCTCAGGGTACTACCCGCGTGTGCCATGATCCCTTGCTTCCTGCTGACTGGTTCCAGTCTTCTATCACTATGGTTTCTTCGTATTCAGTGGAGTAAATAGCTGCAGACTTGTTTAACAACTAAACAACCGGTGGTTATAATAGACAAATTACTGGAAGTGGCTTGATCTCTTTGTGAGGAGAAACACCCCTTGAGGTTTATTGTGTTCGCCATGTAATTAGCAAAGGCATTGTTGGTATGTTGGGCAGAGCTTGGCATCACTTAGTTACCAAGGCAGCCATTGTGACTGCTGGCAACGGGGGAAACAGATCCTTCAGCAGCTCAGTCGTGCCTGGGGGGGTTCTGTGCTAGGGACAGTGTTAGTCAGTGATGGGGAAATCTGCAGATGGGGGAGCAAAGCTGGTAACCCAGCCAGCATCTGGGCATGGCCACAGTCCAACTGTAAAATAGTTGTGGGTGCCATGCCCTGCCAACCCCTCCCTGTATAACACAATTTCAGCAGTGCTATTTCTGCTTCATATAATGCAACTTTTGGTGGATGCGTTTAAATTTACACCATATTCCTGCCATACCCAGCAGGGACACTCCCAAACTTACCTAACTCTTGCTCTGAACATGCCAAATATACCTAGGTCTTGGGCATGCTTGAGAGCAGCTTTGGGTAGTGTCCCACAAGCAGTGCCCTTCTGGACATAGTGTGTGTAGAGGTGTGTAGGGCATATTTGGGAGTGTCCCTGCTGGAACATACTGGGGACATGGTGTAGACCAGGGGTAGGCAGCTCCCAGCATATGTGCCAGAGCATGGCATGCAAAGGCATTTTGCTTGGCGTATGTGCCTTGGGGCGGACAGCAGGGAAGGGGCCTGGGCTGCACTGCCACAACAAGGATCAGGCCCCTTGTGGCTCCCCCTCCATCTGCCCCTGGCATGCCAACTTCTTACAAGCTGAGGTTGAGAGTGTTTTTGGCATTCTGCCCAAAAACGGTGCCAACCACTGGTGTAGACCTATTAAGGGAGTCCTTGCGGGTTCGATTGCCTTCTCTTTTGTCACAAAGGGACAAAGCAAATATGGGTGCTTAATGCTGTATACTGAAAACCTTTAGGGCCCTGGTTTTCCAGAGACTTCCTGGGAAGTCAATGGAAGATTCTCCCCACCTGGCCTGGAGATGACACCTGAGAAGTGAATAGGTGCCGAAGTCAGCACTTTGGAACCCAAATCTGTTTCAGAGCAGAAAGGGAGAGTCCCAGGGAGAAAATGTTTTCCTAAAGCCCTTCAAAGAGATGCTGTGGGCTTCCTGCTTGTATCCTGCACCCGGCCTAGTCCCTTCCTACCGCACCCTTGGGAAACTTAGTTCAGTTTAGAGCTGTGCTGGAAGTCTATGACAAGTCAAGTTGGGTATTTGTAAGGAAGCTTTGATCCCTTTCTTCATGCCTCTTGCCTGTCATTTGCACCTGTACAAAGAGGTTTGATGGGCCGCCTTTCTGGGGTCCCATTCCTCATTGTCCAGGCCTTGAGGTGTGTTGGCTTTGCCCGGTAGTTCCCCCCACACCTTTGCATGGGTATCAAGAACCGTAAGCCCAACCCAAGGAGTTCTTATGTCTTGAATTGGATGCTATATATCTTCAGTCTCATCTTATATCATAAAATTTGGCCACATTTGTCTTATTTTGTTTTTTCTGATGAAGTCCAGGTACCTGAAATGAGTTTGGGATGGTTTGTGGGCAGCATTAATAGATTCATAGATGTTAGGGTCGGAAGGGACCTCAGTAGGTCACCGAGTCCAACCCCCTACCCTGGGCAGGAAAGAGCACTGGGGTCAGATGACCCCAGCCAGGTGCTTGTCCAGTCTCCTTTTGAAGACCCCCAGAGTAGGGGAGAGCATCACCTCCCTTGGGAGCCCATTTCAGATTCTGGCAACCCTTACTGTGAAGAAGTTCTTTCTAATGTCCAACCTAAATCTGGTCTCTGTCAGTTTGTGGCCACTCTTCCTAGTTACTCCAGGGGGTGCCCTAGTAAATAGAGCATCTCCTATTCCCTGCTGCCCTCCCCTGATAAATGTTTAGGCAGCCACGAGATCACCTCTCAGCCTTCTCTTGCGAAGGCTGAAGAGATCTAGGTCCCTCAGTCTCTCCTCATGAGGCCTTGCCTGCAGGCCTCTGACCATATGAGTACCCTCCTCTGAACCCTCTCAAGATTTTCCTCATCCCTCTTGAAGTGCGGCGCCCAAAACTGGACGCAGTACTCCAACCACGCACGGCCTGACCAGTGCCACACAGAGGGGAAGCATCACCTCCCTGAATTAGTCATGCATCTGCTAATGCATGATAAAATGCAGTTAGCCTTGATCACTTTGTCACGTTGACGACTTGTGTTCATCTTGGAGTCAGCTGTGACTCCAAGATCCCTTTCCACTGCTGTGCTGCTGAGAAGGTCATCCCCCTGCCTGTAAGTGTGTTGGTGGGTCTTTTTGCCCAGGTGCTGCACTTTGCACTTGTCTTTGTTGAACTGCATCCTATTTTGTTCTGCCCATTTTTCCAACCTGTCCAGATCCACCTGGATCTGTTCCCTACCCTCTGGTGTGTTAACTTTGCCCCATCATTTGGTATCTTCTGCAAACTTGGACAGGGTGCTCTCCACGCCCCTGTCCAAGTCACTGATGAAGACCTCAAATAGCACTGGTTCAAGGACCAAGCCTTGCGGGACTCCACGGCCCACATCTTTCGAGGTAGATATAGGCCCATTCACCACCACTCTCTCGGTGCAACCCCAAGCCAATTTGCCACCCACCTGACCATGTAATCATCTACATCACAGCCTGTCAGTGTATTTACAAGAACAGAAGGAGATACTGTATCGAAGGCTTTCTTAATGTCTAGGTAGATGACTTCTACCTCGAGTCCTGTGTCTAAGCATTTTGTGACCTGGTCATAAAAAGAAACAAAGTTAGTCAGGCAGGATCTACCTGCAGTGAATCCGTGGTGATTTCCCATTTCCCCTGCTGGGCTCCCACAAATGTTATCCTTAATGCATTTTTCCAGAGGTTTCCCAAGGATAGAGGTGAGACTAACTGGCCTATAGTTTCCCGGGTAGCTGGTTTTTCACACGCATCACAAACCCCCGATGCACTTATCTCTACATGCTGGCTCTGAGACTCTGGGTCAGCCAAGGGTAAGGTCCATGGTCCAGATAAAGAGCTGTGTGTGCCAGAGCTCCAGCCAGAATAGCAGAGCTGGGAGCACTCCTAGAACTCATGTTGCCTCACTTTGTCTTGCTTTTTTTCCACAATGCAATGTTCAAAGCATCTCCAACTGTGGAAAAGCTCCGGAGCAGCAAATGGAAAATGAAAGTCAATGACTCTTTCTAAATGTCTCCAGCTATTTTTGAAAGTTGCAGTTGCAAAGGTACAATTCTGAGTCTGCTCTGCCTTCAGCTAGCCTGCCTCCCTGCTCTTAAGAGAGCACAAAGGAGGAAGAAACAAGAAAGGCATGCTGGCACCTGAGATTTTGAAAAAGGAATATTTTCAAAAACCAATATGCAGATATTGGTTGAAAAAAAGTTAAAAAAATGTTTTATCTAGAAATTTCCCAATCAAAAATGTCAAAGAAAATGATATTTTCCCATAAAAGCTAGTTTATTTCAATGCAGCCCCGTTTTTGTTTTAGAAAATGTTGCAGTGTATGCATTCAGGTCAGCACCACTGGAATCAGCTGCCTCGGTGTGCTGCACTCTGGGGCCTGCTGGGTCCACCCTACCCCACCTCAGGCCGTGGGAATGCTCTGCAGGAAGCTAGGTCCTGGCCAGTTCTGGCTTCCTCTTAAGGTGCTGAGATGGACCACAAGGGTTGAAAGAGAGACTCTGGCCTTGCACATAATCTCTGGCAGGCACATGGTGCTTCTCCAGTTCATCCCACTTTAGGGTCCAGTGCTGTTCCTAATTAACTCAGTGGGACCTCACCATTGCACCAATAAACCTAGGGAAGTTTGGGGAAAGAGAGAAGACCAGGGAGACTTGAGGACACAGGGGAGTGAGGTTTGGGAAAGGGGTGTCAGGTGGGAAGGGACAGCTGGTAGAAACGTTCCTCATCTGCATATGCTCTGTCAGCACGATGAAGCCCACTCAGTATGGTCCCCTGGCTCCCATGTACATGTGATATTGGTTTCCATCAGTCCTTCCTCCTCCCTTCTGGGATGCCCAGTTCTGCTAAGGGTCATTATCACTTGTCAGTCCATTCAAATGGTTCCTGGTCTCTGTTACTGGAGATCTCCTGAATAACCCCAGGCTCCAGCATGTTTCCTCACCCCTTCTCCAGGCCACAGGCAGATGAGGTTTGAGCAGCACACTTCCTGGATACCAAGCAGGCACAGCTGTTGACCCAGCAGGTCTGAATCTAGTCCCTCAGGTCTGCAGTACAAGCAGGTGTTTGACTCTCCCTATGAGCCACCATTCCTGGAGAAGGGTGACTCCCATTAGGCAGGGATGGAGAGTGCAAAGAAAGTTAGAAGAGGTTCAGATGAAGGGTAAGATATTGTGCCCTGCAACCCCAAGTGTCCTACTTTTCCCTTACATACGTTTTAAAAAACTATGCCCTGGGATATGCAAAACTACCTAGAGCTGTCCTAACTGCTCTTGTGCAGTCTGAGAAATGGGAGCTAGTCCAGTGGGTATCTGTTCACTGGCAATATCAGGGTTATGGAAGCCTTCACCACCCTCTCAGCACCTTTAAATGCTTGGGCTTTGGAAATGATGCACCACGTCAACCTGTTGTCTCTTACCAACCCGAGCCAATTGTAAAGACAAGGTGTTGGGGTATGGAAGAACATCCAACCCTACTGACTGCCAGCAGTGAGACTTTGGGTTGTGAAACCCTGCTGATAGATGAAAATGACTTGGTGTAAGAGGAACCCAGACGGGTATGGTTTTGCCCTAGAGCTATTTTTGGCCTGGGAGTCCGGCCCACAGCTTCCCACCTGAGTAGGGGGCAGGTTTTGGATAAAACACACTTTCTCCTACCCCTTTCTCAGCAATTTCTCCCTCGCTGGGCCTCAACAGTCCTAGCCAGGCATGGAACTACCTCTAGGGCTCAGTCTGTCTAGGGGGGATGGTTAAAACAAGATAAAATCTGAGAATCCATTTTAATAATAAACTCAAAGCACAATCAAGATGTTTTCATGGGTGCCTTGTACCGGAACATCCAGAGCAGACAGACTGCGTGTGGGCCGTAATGCTGCACAGAACATAGGCGCTGGACACGTGTGCGCAGGACCTGGACTGAGCCATTATCTCTTCCGACTGGAAAATGTTGTCCCTTAATTTGTATCTCTTTCTAGATTTATGAAACAACCAGAGTAGCCAGGCACCTGAAAATGGCCAGTAATATCCATAACCCTTAATTTGCTGATATACTGGGAGCAAAGTGATGAGACAGCTGGGTTTGTGTGTGCATGTGTGTGTGTATCTGCTTAAGACTGTGCAGCAGTAAGAAGGTATTTCTTGAGAGACAGCCCAGTGGAATAAATGAGTTTTGCTGCTTGTATTTCACATCTCCGGTGTCAGGGAGTTGTGCAGTCTACATCTGTTACCTGGGGAGAGTCTGTATTCTGCACCCACGACTCTCCTGGCATCAGTGCTACTGCTCCCATGAATCATAGCTCCTGGGGGAGATTGGGTCGGGGCCCCTTCCAGTTTGGGCCTTAAGTGTCAGGGTGGAGACTATACAAGGGCTCTATGCTGGATGGGGAGCTGGTGCCTCGGGCTGACGTGCATGGCATTCTGCCACCGAGAGGATGGGCGGCTGCATTTAGTCCCTGAGTAAACACATTCAGGTGTGTGGTGGCTTTACCCCAGGGTAGCAGAGTATGCAAGTCATGAGTGCCTGGCCTGTCATGATCAGATCAGGTCTGGTAGGACAAAGCAGAGTCTTCTAGCTAGCTGCAGGTAGGAGGACCCTTTTTTGCGGCCATAGCTATTAGGGCACCAGTGGCACTGAGGAGTCTGCAGGGGCCCCGAGGCTGTGAGTGAATGGAGGGCCTTCGGGTGAGCCCCCCCCCCCCCCCCCGACATTTTTGCCATTTGGGGGATGCTAGGTAGGAGGGGAGATCGCTCTGGCGGTTCTCCCTTCTACCACCGCCACAAGCACCTCGGTGTGCCTGGACGGGTGCTGGGACACTGCTGCTGCGTGCCACCAACTGGTCCTGAGATCTGTGAACCAGTCCCCACAGCCACCATGCCCTGCCAACCCTGCTTTCTCTGTGCCACTGGTCCCACAAGCCCCTGCTGCCACCCCCTCATCCCCATGGGCTTTCTATCCCGGCTGAGCAGGGTGGGGAGCAGCCACGTGGAACTGCGCGGAGGAGAGCTGCTTCTGCTGTCCACCACCCACCCTCGCACAGCGAGCTGTTCTCCCCCAGGCCTTCTGGCCTCGGGACAAAGACAACTGCAGCTGGGGGAATGGACTAAAAAGTCTCATCCCACCCTGCCGCCTCCATAACAGCTCCTAAGCCAGCTCCCCAATCTACCACCCTGCCCTGCCCTGCCCTGCCCTGGCAGGACCCGCTCTGCTGCTCAGCGGGTCATGGAGGTTGGGCTTGTGGTGGGAACGTTGGGGTGAGGCAAGGCGAGACAGACAGCTTGGGTGCTGCTGCCAGAGCTGGTTAAACATTGTCTCAGGCCTGTTAGGTAATACAATCTATAGCGGCAAAGAAATGAAACTGCCTCGGTAAACAAGCCAAGCTTGCCAGGGCAGCCGAATGCGTGACAAGCCGCTACTCCCTGCCTGCCAATCTGCCAGGGTTATCTATTGACGGAGGATAAACACCTCACCCACTCGGTGCTGCAGCGGGCTCCTGGACTCTGTTTGACACCCATGGGCTCTCTTACCTCATGCTCCAACTATGCAGAGAGAACAAGAGGCAATATTGTTGTTGGCCTCACGCTGTGACCACCCTTGCCTTGGCACCATCGGAGCACCCAGGCCTGAATTTGCACCTCCCTGAATAGAAGCCCCCTGCTACCCTCACTAGCACCACTGGTGTGTTCCCCTTCCCCCTGCAGTGCCCAGGTCAGGTCCCTGGGCTTCCTTGGTCTCTGGACAGATCTGAGCTTTTTGGCAGGTTTTTTTTTTTTAATTATTATTAAAATCTATCTATCTATCTAGATAGATAGATTTAGGTGTATATATATACTTCCTCTGTCATACACTTCCATTGCACCTTTTCTTTTCCAAACCACCTTAATAAACCTGCATACTCATTACAATAACTGCACCCGTGCCCCTGCACCCATGTGCACCCACCGTCTGCCCTTCCCTAACCCAAATACAGTCTCTTAGTCCTGGCCCCGATTTGGGGTTTCTTTCTCAGTTCACTCCCAGTCCTTGTCACTGTCAGTCTGAGCTTTTTGGCAGTTACCATAGACATGCTCTTGTGCTGAGCTGCCACAGGGCTGGAGGATCCCAGCACAGCAGCCCTTCTCAACCACCAGCCTGCTTGTTTCTGCACAGCTCTGTCTTCAGATCCTGGAGGGCCCACAGGGATCTGGAGTAGGATCCATTCACGGGAGCCAAGAAACATCAGCTTGGAAAACATGGTCCCTGAGAATCAAGTGACTGGTCAGCAATGGGCTGGTTCCCTTACACAAGCACTGGAGTGACTCCCAGCTCACACCCCTGCGGGCACTGACACCTGCTGCTATGGAGCCTGGGGTGCGCAGTCTTCACCCAGCCAGAGGATCACGTTGGTACTTCCCCAGGCACCTCAGGGCCTGCCTCATCGACTTTCAGGCAAGACAGGTGACTCAATGTTCCCAACTTACAGAGTTTACCCTGAATCTGGTGCTAACTTGTGTCTTCTTCTAAAGACTCAGCTCCTGGAGTCAGGTGATCAGATGGCAATCTCCGATTGCGCTGGAAACAAAGAACATCCTTGTCTCCATAGTTCTGGAGAAAGAGAGCTTGTAACGGGAGCTGAGCATACCCTGCTGGCACCCTCAGAAATCGGTAAACCCGTCTTTAAAATTGCCCAAAATCCCACATCTTCCTGGGTCTTGATTTGCCATCTTTGGCAACAGCCTCAGCAGCAGCTTTCCTGAGGCATCATGCATGGAGAGTACGTGACCCAGTGTGCAGTGCTTTGTCCTGGTCTGCACAGTGTGGCCCCATGATCTCCTTTGTGGAAGGTAACAGTGGGCCTCCCAGGCCATTCAGCTTGGGATGGGTGAGTTGGAGTTCACACCTTGACAGACTCAAACAGGTGATCAAAGCATTTCTTCAAGAGCCGCTCTCATTAAAGATCCTGCGGCATCTCATGTATTCAGTGTCCCATGAAAGCTCATTCAGTGAGCTTTTTTAGTGCTCCCACTGCAATTTTGAAATGCAGGAGCACTGAATACATGAGACGTAAAGGCTGCTGAAGCACACTAATTGGCATGCTCCAGCAGACTAAGTTAATTGAGTCCGCTCCGACATGCTGTAGCAGCAGCATCCCCGCATGTCTACAGGCACCTATGAATATGCCACACCTGAAATCCAGGCCCAATGATCAGTTAGAGCTAGAGTGAAGGGCCCGGGGGGCCACTGAGTTGGGGAACTGTTGCCATGATCTTTGCATGCTGGCCAGTGGCTGCTTCCTTGTTAGGACGACACCAAATGCTTTGAAGTCCTACCATTACTGCTGAGCCCGTGATGCATGTGGGTGTCCAGAAAGGAGCAGCTGCCTGGGCACAGGCCTGCCTCAGTCTGGGACGCAGAATTCCAACTGGTCGGAGAGTTTTCAACCAACCGTTCTTGCCAGAAATCACCTGTGCGTCTGCACTGAAGCCTCCTGTGACATCATGTCATTGCCAATGGGTTTTTCATTTAAAAAAATGAAAGCGGGGAGGAATGTATCCAGTTTGCAAACCTGCTATTCTGCATCATCAGAGGGAAAGCTGCAGTTCCTCAGTGGGCATGTCTACGTGTGTGTTTTACTGTGCATTAGACTAATTTAATGAGCAGTAAAGTGTCACTGTCTACATGTGTACTGCAATTAGAGTGCAGTACATTTATTTACTCCAGTGTAGGATAGTCCCATCAGACACAGGTGCTATCCTACCCCCCAGTAAATTACTACACTGAAATGCATGTGTAGATGGTATGTTGGGATTAGTTTACTCTGGCTCGAATTGAGCTGGAGTATATTGAATCACATTAGTTGTATGTGTAAATGCACCCAGTGGGCATGTCTACATGTGCACTTTAATGCACAGTAACCTATTTTACTGTGCATTACAGCGTCATGGCAAAAATGGTGCTAATACACTAGTGAGCAGTAAAATTAGGCTATTGAGCATTAGGTGTCACTTAAAAATGTGCTCACTTTTGTTACTGCACATTAGAGCAGCCTAATGTGCATTTAGTTAGTACCTCACATTAGAGGTTCTAAATGTAATGTGCAGTAGCAAGAGCACACTAATTAACATGTGGGCACGCCCAGTGTGAAGCAACTTGCTTGGCAGCAAACATTATCACATGAGCCAAGGGTTGGCTCGGAAAGGGCCTGCTGTGGAGTTGTAGAGCAAACATGTTTTACTTTACTCCAAATGCACTTTTTATTAATTTCAGGCTGTGAAAAATGCTGGCATTTGGGTTTTTATCTCTGATCTGGGACAAACAGATGTTTTGGAATCTGGCCCAGTGCTGGGAGAGGGAAATCCTCTTCCATGCCTATTCTGTTCAGTCTAGACAACTTGGTCTCCAGAAATGGGAACGTGAGCCTGTGCTGTCTCCTGGGCTAGGACAGACACTGCTCCTGAAAGTGCAGAACCTCCCCAGCCCTGGGTGTCATTAACAATCCCTCCGAAATGGCAGTGGCACCCATGCTACAGGAGGGGAAACACCTCTCAGGGTGGTATTAAAGCATGTGCTCCTGGGTCTCTTTCTCACAGCACAATAGCATGGCAGTGCTGGCTGCAGTGAGTGTCTGAGCTTCAGAGACCTGGGCGATGGTTCTATACCCTACGATCTATTTTCTGCTACTAAATTATGCACATCCCTAGATCAAGCTGAGAGGAACCCCTCCATGTGCAGGTTGTACCTCCCCTGCAGATACATGAGCTGTGCAGCAGAGGCTGAAGTTGCGAACCAAAGCAATTACATGGAGAGAGGCTGCTTAGCTTGCAGCCGGCTGTTTAGCCTAGATATAAATGTTACAGTGACAAAGGTGGAGATCTGGGGAACACTGTAGTATCTAAAGTTTAGGGGTAGCTGAGCTCTGGGGAGGACAGAGAAGCAACAGGCAGCTCAGCCCAGCTCCTGGAACCTGCGGTACGATTACCTGCCATACAGTAGTAGCCATGTCCAAAGCCCATGTCACAATTACTTGCAAGAGGGACTGGTATGGTTGCATGCCTGTTGGGATGAAGGGTAAAGGAGCCAACAACTGGACATCTTCAGTGAGCAAAACCCATGGGAGTTCCTGGTATCTTGTGCACAGGGGCCCTTGGTGCTGTCCATAAACTCACCAAGCTATAGGGAATATCTGGGGTCCAAAGGCCTTAAAAGCACATTGGTACAGCAGGTTTGATAAGAGTCCATCAGATGTCCTCCATGGCAATTGCAAGTGAACCACCCCCTTCCCACACATGCATGAAGGCCAGCATTGTTCCTCAGCCATTCTTTCGTTGAAGAGCAACTTGAGTCTGTTCATACAGAGAGCTCCTTTCCAGCGGGTGTTGCAACCAGATGAACAGGCCTTCTTCATCAAGCTTTCAGGAGAGCTGTGATCACAGAGATCTAGTATCATCCTGCAGCCAGTCCATGCCTGTACACTTAGGACAGCAGCCTAGTCCCTTCCCCCATAGCCAGGGCGCAGCAGCAACTGCCCTTGGCTGAGGAGTAAGGATGGAAAGCAGTCAGGTTGGGGCCCTGCCTCCTGCCAGAGCCCTTCCCCCTGCATACAGCAAGCAGCAGCCATGCCCCTTGCCTGCTGCCGCCCCCCAACTACCAAGGGCAAGGAGCTGTCATATTCCGCAACAGAGTCCAAGGAGATGCTTCAGCAAGAAGCTCTAGCTCTTGTTCCCACTGCAGCCATGTGAAGCAAGTCCTGGGATCAGAGCATTTTCCATCAGGTGCATAACTGAGACAATCCAACAGGCACTTCCATCTATGCAGGATGGAGGGCTGCAAAGCAGGGACTCTGGAAGGGGCTGAGACACCAGGGTGGAACCCAGCTAAGCCTAAGCTCTAAGCACGAGGTGGTTGTGAAGGTCTCTTGGGACCAGAAACTAGGCAGCATTAAGTAGGCTTTGCCTCTAGGTATGGCTCAGAGGAGACTGGTTGGTTACTGTGTCTCTGTGCCCATCCCTGATGCCCACACTCCAGAAAGGGCACTGATAGATAAGGAGAACTCAAGAAAGAGCCTGGTGCAAGGGCTGACAGATGTCTGAAAGCCCTGCTCTTGGAGGAGAGGTGCTGGGAGCTCCATTTGTTCAGCTCATGTTAGTGACATGGCCCCCACCCCAACTCACCAGCCAGCTGGTCTGCTTCTGCCTCTTCCCAACTTCCAACCTCAGAGAAGAGCATGCAAGGTGATGCTCACCTGACCCAGGTGGAGAGGGATCCACCCACCGCTCCTCTGGAAGGAAGCCACCGCTGGGCTCTTGTGTGGTTGCCCCTTCCCTCTTCTGTGGTCTCCCTTCTCACAGACCCCAGCCAATGGGAGCTGAAGGTGGGGGTGAGAGAGAGAAGGATGTTGCTTCCCAGCTGAAATGTTGGGGTCTCTATCCCCTGCCCCGCCATCACCCCAGTGTTGACTCAGCAGTGCTGCCCTCTGCAGCAAGATGGATGGAGGCATAGCTCCAAGCAGCTGTGGGGAAGGTGCTGGCTTTTGGAGACCCTGTGGCCCTGCCTCCTTGGCAGCCCCACTCACTCAGCAGCCCAATGCAGAGCAGTGCTGGTTGCAGGGTGGGGCCTGGAGTGCCCATCTCCTCGGGCCCTTCCATGCACCCATCTGTAGGTTACCTGTCTGATCCTCAGCTTCCCCTGCCTCAGCACCAGGAGCACAGCCAGCATGCTTGTGACAGAGCTAAAACCTGCACAGCACTCTCCTGAGTCACCATCCTTCTCCTTTCCTCTGTCCTCACTGCAGCCACTGGGCTGTCCCTTCCTGGCTGGAGAGCCAGCTGATGAACCAGTGCCAAACTGGGAAGGAGGAAAGCCATTGTTCTTTTCTGTACTGCCTCCATGCACTAAGTTAGTCACTATGAGATGCTGCAAAGGAGATGGTGCAGCTGTTTGGAAAGAGCACCTGCCATTTATGACTGGTGTCCCCATTGGGCTCCCCTTGGGGCCATGGCTCTAGGGCCAGATTCTCTTCCACCCAGTAGGTGCATAAGTGGCCTCGGTGGAATTCCATTCCCATGTCTAAAGAGTGGCTTTCTGGCTGCCTACCTAGCCATCTTTGTTTGATTTTTGCTTTATACTTTGGGCATGTGAGCCTATGTGCGTACACTGCATTAGCTCTGGGGGGTTCTTTTAATTTTGTTTCTCAGGCCAAATTAGCCAGATCAGGTCCAAATTTCATCAGCCAAGCAAAGCTCAGTTGTTCAGGTCTGTGTAGTGCTACCACCAGCAAGTATCCTACCTGCTGGACTTATTGGTCTTGGGCTTCAGATACTGCCAAATCCATGGCAGGCAAGGTATCCTACATGCAAGCCCCAAGACCAGATTCTTTGGGGTTCAGATGCCCCCTAGTCTCACTTGCCCTTAGTCAAAAGGCCATAGGAGCAAGCTAGAGGGAAATCCTAAGGGCAATCCCCCATCACCATAAATTGTATAGCTAAGTTCCTCCAATTGGGAGCCTATAATAGACTCTTGTTGGGGTGCTGCCTGCAGTGCAATGGACAGGTCTCCACCCTCAACTACACCAAGTCATTCAAAGCAGAGAAGAAGGGGATCTTCCCTTCCAGATACAGTGAAGCCACCTGGCCCAACACCGTCATCATGGTGTCTCCCATGCCAGGTTAAGTATTAGCTGTACTGCATTGCAACACAATACAGTGCAACACACTGCATTGGTTGTGTGCACACATGCCCACAGCCTGCATGCAAGTCCAAGAAAAAAGGAGGGTGTAGCAGAAGCTTCCATGGTTTAGCCCTAGCCACTGCATAGTTGGGACAGTCCTTTGGAAGTTGAGCCACTGTCCCTTGTGTTGAACTGGCCCTAGATAAAACGGATGGAGAGCACTAGGGAAGTTCTGCCCCTGGAACACAGATCCAGGCTTGAACCCAGGGTCAAGGCATAGTTTGCGCTTTTTTCTCCTTGTTCCACATGCTCCCTTTTCTTGGCTACCCAGGGAGCCGGATTCAAAAGCAACACCAAAGAAGACTCTGGGTCTTCCTAGCTTGTAGAAAAGTGTTTGGAGCACTATGCTAGGCAGTCAGAGGTGCAGCTCCAAACCTCCTCTGAACAAATGGACCTGGAACCAGGGTCTCTGGCTGTTGAGAGAGTACCCTAAGCACTAGGCTACTGAGCCAAAACATGAGAGGAGCTGCTGCCTCCTTTGGAGTCAAAGACCTGTTAGTCATGGGTTTCCATTTGCTGACACTTTTGTGTCATAGATGCCAGTACCTGTCCACAGCAGGCACATGTGTGTGGCCAGTGCCTGGCCTACTGAGCCAGCTCAGTGTACATGCACCTATTTATGTACCCACAATGCAGGGGTGATACACCTATTACATGCATGTTAGGGGAATTTTTGGCACTCAAAGCTAAAAAGCTGCCATTTAAATGTACAAAGGGAAAGACAATTCCACCCTCAGTGCCATTCTATCCCACCCTTCTCAGGTCCCTGAAAAACACTTAACACAAGACAGAAGTGAATCCTTCTCCTCCTTCTTGCTGCTTTGTGTGCCTCAGGCTCAAAGGGTAAGATGACAGTATGTTACAAAACCAGATACATGAATAGATTTTCAGGACTTGAGCCAAATGCGATGTAGTATCACACATAGACACCTAAGTGCACATAGATGCTTAATAGGTGGGAAAGGATCTGGCCCCATGCAGAGCTCATGGGGCTGACTCCTCATCAATGGGCACACAGACTTTGTCTCCTCTGTGGCCTCTTGAAAGAAATCAAGCCACTCATGGGGACACACAAGCAGTAGCCAGGGCAGAAATTCACCCCATCAGTCAGAGCTGTAGCTGGCGCAGCACTGCAGGGGGACTGTGCCCCACCTGTGCCTGTGGGCACGCAGCCAGATCTGCAAGCTGGCAACTGGGCCAGTGACCAAAACAGCCTGTCTTGTTAAGTATTTTGCAGGTTACCTCCTGCGACTGTGGGGGCCATATGCTCCAGCCAAAGGGAGACGGTGCACCGTGGAGCACCCCCGGGTCTACAGGGTGCTGAACGAGTTCTGGAGCGAGTACAGGCTACAGAAGGAAAGCCTGGCACCTATGACCAACCGCAGGAAGATACAGAAGGCAGCCAGTCACAGACAGGCTATTGACCATGGAGGTGCTCCCTGAAGATGACTTCCAAGGACTGGATCTTCCACAAGGACCTACGAGAGGACCACAGAGCTGTGAACTGGCTATAATAATGCACCGTACACTCCCATTGAGGGTGTGGAGATACAGAGAGGGAAGAGGGACTAGCCCCAGCTGCCCCAGGGAAAGCGGGGAAGCTGAAAGCAAGACCATCAGCCACCTCCTGTGGTGCTGCCCTGATGCCAAGGGAGTGTGGAAGAAGGTAAGCCGGCTCCACAAAGAGGTGACAGGGTTAGGCTGATGCCAAGGGAGGCGGCATTGTATGGACACCTGAATAAACAGCAGGGGCCCTGCCAATTTGACCAGTTTGTATCTTGCATCAGGATCTGAGCAGGAACCTCCTGATGTACAGATGCACTCAGCTCGAGGAAACAGACTGTTAAAATGTTCCTGAGTGAACTCCAGTCCTACTACCAGAGAGCAGTGGGAGAGGACGGGGAAGACACAGCCACCTCCACCTGGAAAAGGGACACTTGGCTCAGGCTGTTCAAAGACCACCCCCAGGGGGGAAGTGGACGGGGGAACGAAGAGGACAATGATGCAACTGGAGCCGGAGGCGGCGAGGAAGACAGCGACAGGATCAGCAGCAGCAGACGTGACAGGGAAAAGGACACTGAGCGAACTGAGAGTGTAAACCCCAGTCGGGGCTCAGACTAAAGGGCTGCGATTGGGTTAGGGAAGGGCAGCAGGTGGGTGCGCAGGGGCGCAGGGGAGTGGGTGTGTTTATTGTAATGGGTGCGTGGTTTCTTAATGTGGTTTAAGGTGTATGATGGAAAGTATATGCCAGATGATGTGTGTGTGTGTGTGTATAAAATATAGAAATATATTTTTCAAAAAAACAAAAAAATTCTTTGCAGTGTGTGTCCCTGTCGGCCTACTTGGAATGGGCAGAGATGCTGAAGTGCCTGGTTGCATTATTATCAGCAAATAGCATTTCTCTTTGTATCTTTATCTTGTTACTAGTTCAAGTAGTTTGAAATCAATGTAAATAGCTTATAGACATGCCTGTACAGCTGAGCTGGCATCTGAAGTCTGGAAGAAGGCCCAGTTCACCATCCTTGGCCCCTATTATGCTAGGAAGAGACTCAGCTCATCTATTCCTACCAACGGAAATCCTGGAGCCTCTTCTGGGGGAGCCAGTACCAGTAGGACTGAGGACTCTGAGCTCCAGGCAGGAGAGATGGCTGCAGAGCATATGGAAAGATAGAGGTTGGTTCCTTCCCAGGTTGGGCCCTCCACCCCTTCATTGCAGAAGCAACAATTATGACCAAAACTAATTACACACAGTTAAAAAAGCAATGATTTATTTCTGATATGTTTATTACTAAAAAAAGGAGGAAACTTTGTGCATGGTCCAGAGCTCTCTGTGGGACCAGCATACTGCTGCCATGATCTACATACAGCTCACTGATGCCACATTAACATAATTTCAGTCCAGCTGAAAATTAGCTACAATCATTGCTTTGGAAATGCCAAGTGCTTCTAGGACACTCGCAGTCACACAGGAACAACCTTATTTATGAAAAAATAGATTTTTATATACATTATATATTCTCTGTTTATATTACATAAATTAGAAGCAGGAGACAATCCACTCTTGGGGAAAGGACACCGCATGTGGTGGGAGAGAAGATATCAGAGAGATGATTGATGGTATATAGGCTCATGGATGTGCACTCCCTGGATACCAGAACTGGGCTGCTGCTTAGTGTCCTGCTCCCCACCATGGTCCCTTTGGAGCCACCTAAAATTCATGGTTCTTTTGGACTCGCTTTGAGCCCACAGTCACTTATGCTGCAGGAGCCAATCGGCCAGGCTGAGCATCTGCCTGTGAATGCAGAACACAGCCATTCCCACAACAGCTGCAGGGCAGAAGCTACTTGTCCGTCACCTGTGGGACCAGCAGCACAGCTGGCAAAGCATGTAGTGGAAAGGGAAGGCTCTGCAGGGCCCCAGTGATCTGAGCTGGTTCTCTTCATTCCAACTCAGCAACAGGTGAGGTGGCAAGCCAGCTTCCCCAGTAGCAGAGTGGCAGATCCAGTTTCCTGGGCCACCGCTCAATGGTAGCCAGGAATCCCTGCTATGTTCTGTTTTGGGCCATCCTATATATGGCTCCCTGGAATCTGATCACTGCAAATAGTACATGTCCCTTCCACTCTGTGAGCTTCAGACATGCTTCAAGACAGCGCAGGTCACTGTAAGTCCACTTGGAGAATAGAGTCCAACATGTTAACAATAGAAATAATGGTTTACAATAACCTACTTCAGCCAAAATATCAGCTTTTGATACTGAGGCACTGGCAAAGAACCAGCACACTTTGCCCCTAGGAAGGGGCTGGAGTCTAACACGCTGCACACAACAGCAGCTTTGGGTTCCAGCATCTGGCCAAGTGTCTGGTGCGAGGGTTGAGTTCAGTGCATTATGCTTTGGGTCTTGCCCTTGGGCCAAGAGGGCAATGCCTGAGTTCATGTAAAGCTCCTATAGCTCTTTACTCCTGTTCAACACTTCTTCCTCCTTCCAGCCACTGGAGTTCTTCCCAAATTTGTACACCAGCCTCCTTCCATCAACTCTTTCCAGGATTTCCCGCTTGTAGTAATACCTGAAAGGAAGGGGTTGAAATCAGGACTCTGTGCAAGTCACCCAGATATGCTAGTGCAGAGGCCAGCACCCCTCTGGGAGGGGCAGAGCCAGGAGCTGTGGGTAGCAGGAGGCACAGGGAGGGGGAAGAAGCCATTCCCTATGGGAAAGCTGGGTGTGAAGCACTAGGTTAGGGTCAGGAGCCTGGGGGAGTTTGCAGGGCACAGAGCTTTTGACGGGTCTACAGCCTGTTTAGCCATGGAGCTTGGCTCAGGCTCTGTTTCCTGTCCCATGTCCCCAGGGCATCCCTAGGGTGCTCACCTCATGGCCCGGCTCAGCTTCTCATAGGTCATGCTGCTGTTCTTCTTCTTCTGTCCCCAGAGCTGGGCTACAGCCTCTGAGCGGAGAAACTTGAAGACCCCCTCGCGCCGGTCCTCCCATTTCATCAGCCCCTCGTTCAGCTCTGGGTGGATCAGGATGTCGCGGATAAACTCCCACAGATGGGTCCCTCTTGGAGCTGTAATGGAAAAGCCGATGCAGGGAAGGCAGCAGCTACAATCTCACCACCCCAACCCCAGGAGAGGAGGCTGCAGCCTGGGCTGAGACCTGCAGCAGACATGAGCTGCAGGCTGTGCCGGGAGTGCCCTGCCTCTACAATCCAGCAGGAGCAGATCCCAGGAACTACTGCCTGGGAGGAGTGGCTGGGGAGGGCTTGCTCAGGGTCATCTCCCATCCCATCCAAGCCAGGGGCTGAGCCCTACTGATGATCCCACCCCCTAGCACAGTTTACAAAGGTGCTGCATTACCCCCATCACATCCTGTGGGGTGGGGCGGGGGCATAGCAGCTTGGAGCGATGGGGGGACCAGGGTTGCAGGACCAAACATTTCTTGTTTCAGAACCAGAGGGAGGAGGTGTCTCTTTCTCCACAGCCTGCTGGCACTCCCTTGAAGCCCAGCCACTTCCTCAGGCTGTGCCCGGGAGAGGTGACTGGGCCCACTAGCCTTAGCTATCAGCCCCCCAGCTGGAAAGCACAGGGCTCCATTGTGCAAGGTGCTGAAGCTCCACAGACAACGGGTCCCCAGTCTTTCTCCCAGCTATCCCCAAACATAGACTGGCCATCTGTCCTGCTTCCACCATTCGCTCCACCATGTGAACAAGACGGGCATATCAAGGGGCCCCCCTAGCCCAGCACGCCCCCTAACGAAGCCCAGCCAGCCCCTCACGTACAGTGCTTGCTCTTCCTGGTCTCCAGGCAGTCTCGGTTCTCCTTGCTGAGTTTCCGGGGCCTTCCCCTTTTCCGCTTACCGTGCTTCATTTCCCCTTTCTTATGGTCAGCAAAGCCACCTGCACAGGAGGAGGTAGAAGGTGTTACTTGGCCTGTCCAGGTGTCTGTATCACAGTCCTCACTACGGGAGTTGAGCAGCCTCAGGCCCTGGTTCCTCTTTCCTTACAAGCAGAAACCGAGGGGAAGAAGTGTTATGGTGCCCTGTGCTTGGGCTCCTTCCTCAGGCTCGGGGAATGGGGCCGCATCTCACAGGTGGCTGCTGCTCAGCTGTACAAGGCACCTCCCACATCTTCTATGCCCAGTGCTCCTCATGTGCCCTGGTGCAGTCACAAGCATCACGCCACATGATCCCTTGCACAACTTATTTATCACACTCCCTTTTACAAGCTGCTGACTCTGCACCCCATGGCTGGGGGCTGCTCTGGCCTAGCTTCTCGTCCAGACCCCACCTTTTCATTTGCAGCCTAAATTTCTTCCTGGCTGCTTATGCCCACCCTTCCTCTTGGTTAATGTGTCTGGGTGCAGGGCACTGAGAGCCCCACCCTATTCAACGCTGCAGAGGCACACCCTGCTGCCAAGGCTCTGGGGTCTCTGGTGACTGACCCCCACTGCCACAGATAGCTAAAGCAGGCCCCTCCAGTGCACTACCAGCTCTCCTGCCATCAGCCACAGCCCAGGGAACCAAAGACGAAACTCTTCCCAGTAGCATGGGTGACTGGTGCCTCTTGAGTCATCAACCAGGGTGGGGACCTGAGGCCAATCTCACTCACCAAAAAGCAGCCAGACCACTTCCACAAGTCCTGCAGCCACTGTGCTCCCACCTCCCCCCTGCCCGCCAGCAAAACAGGGAGCGTGGCCTGACAGGGGGTGCACCAGCTCTCTCAGGGTGCACAGGTTACACCCCCTACACGTCACCACTGCCCAGTAGGATGACACCTTTCCTATCCTGGTTTCAGCCCTGGCTAGGTTGGGGTGCCCATACTGTTGTTATGGCAATCAAATCTCTGGAGAGCAGGAAGCACACACTGATAAGCTCATTAATAAGCTCAACTCATTCCCCTCCAGATGGGAAAGCAGCAACTCACCATCAGGGGAGAACAACTTTGCTTCTGTAGGGTCCATATCTAGGTCACTTCCACCGGAGTCCTGGGAGTTGGGGCTGTGAGACATCACGGTCCCTGGGAGGCAAAGGGAGAGGGGTTGGATTTCCAGGCATGGTTATCCAGCAAATACTTCTCTTCATCAGAAAGCAGCTCCAGCCATTGCCTGACCAGATCCGTCAGCAAGGGGGCAGGGGGCTGGGCCTCGTGGGGCACCTGGGGAACACTCCTGCCAAGCATCATGAGCTGTTCCAAGGGTGGCAGGGCCAGGCTTTCACCGAACAATGACACAGGACTGCTTTGTCTCTGAGCAGGGAAGAGGGGCATACAAGAAGCACGCCTCTCTGCTCTGCACACGGGGCTGGCGTGTGCCGCACCTGGGCCAAAGGCCAAGCAGGCCATGACACCAAGCACAAGCAGTGGAGTTTACCTGAAATGTCAGAGCTTCCTGGAGACATGGTGCCGAGCAGGTAGCCCAAGTCTGCCTGATGAAAAGGGTTTGCGGACTTCATCTCCTCCAGGGACTCCTGTGAGCACGAGTTTCCCAGATCTAGGTACGATGGAGAAGGCAGGAAAGGGTCAGCCCTGTTCAAACTCATGTATGTGGCCACATGGACAGTGCAAGGCCAGGGTGCTCTCTCACCTAGGGTGTTGGAGTCAAGGGAGGTCTCCTGGGCAACAGCCATGCTGTCTTTCTCCAGCAGGTCAATGATCCAGCCGAGCTCGTCTGAGGCCAAGTCTTTGGGAGGAAGCAGGGCTGGGATTAGATGTGCTCGGCCTGTATAGTGGGGAAGTACACATGCTGCAGCGTCAGCCCTGCGCTCTCCCCCTTCTCCCAGTTGATCCCATAGATGCCAATGGGCTCTCCTGACTGAAGCCTCCCACTCCCAGGGGCCTGAGTGAGCATGTGTTGCTGTGGTGCAAATCCCACCAAGTGCCACTTTGCACTATCCAAACCTCCCATGCTAACAGGAGCGGGGCTTGCCTCGGGAGGAAGAGCCCACTTCCCTCCCCCACAAAGCCCTCCTCAGCCTGGAACGGTTGCAGCATTCGCTGATCTCCCCCTCCCCACGGCCCTGCCCAGCCTAGGCCAGATCACAGCACTCACTGATCTCATGGAGGCGATTATACAGCTCATCCCCCAGGGGCCCAAAGATGTTGCGCAGCTGCTCCTGCGTGCAGTGGCACAGTGTCAGGCCATCCATGTTGCAGCAAGAGAAGTCGATGGCGCTGGCGTCGTACTTGTTCTTCTCCACGTGGTAGCTGATCCATTCCAGCACCTGGGCCTTGCTCCAGAGGTGCGGGAGCTCACTGAACCACGTCGGCTTATCTGCAGGGAACAGGGCAGTGGTTCAGGGATGGCGCTCGGCGGGGCTAGCAGGGCAGGTGCCTGTCCCCAGGGCAGGGCTAGCCAGCCCAGCCCAGAACGTCACGGCTTTATCTTGCTTAGTCATTGCTGGGTGGACGGCTACGCCAGCCACCTGCTCCCTTATCTCAGGTCGCTGTCTCACCCCACCACAGGTGAGGTGTGTCGGGAACAGCAGCTTCCCAGCCCCGCATACCCTGCCCACCCCACACAGCACCCCAATGTCGCAGGTGGTGATAAGACTGCGCTGTGGTGCCTACCAGGGTCCCTCTCTCCACGCTGCCTGCTGCTCCCCCCCCATGGGGATCTCTGATGCAGGAGACAAGGGCAGGTTATGGTTGTTTGGGGAAGCCTTCAGAGTGGCCTGTCTCAGTATGACCCCTCATGTGGCCATTTTCCCATGACCCCCTGGGTGGACCCACTGAGCAGGACCCCCTGGCACAGCATGGGGATGATCAAGGCTAGACCCAGCCCTCAGAGGAGGACCAGCCTCTTCCTAAAGGGCACTCCAGTAGTCCCCTTGCTCCAGCTGGCCACTGGCTTGCCTGACCTGGCCTCTTACCCTGAGAGGAGCCCCAACTCTGCTGCCTGAGAAGCAGTCAGATGGACATTACAACCTGCCCCACCATGGTTCCTCCAGCTTCCCAGAATGGACCTGGGCACTGTAATGCTTTGCCCCTACCCTCTGAGCTCCCCGCAGAGCTTCACAGACATGAATGGTTTGCACCATACTACTCCTGCTGGATGGCCATGGCAAGTATGACCCCTGTCTTACAGAGGGGAAACTGAGGCACAGGGACACATCCCAGGTCATACAGAAAGTCAGGGCCGAGGTGACACCAGAACTCCAGCCTGCGCGCTAATCATAAGGTAACTGCCTCCCTTTTACTCCAGGAGAGATCCCTCCTTTCCCGCCCCCTGCCCCGCAAGTCTGCCAGCACAGATAGCAATCCCCATAGGCCCCCACCTGCAGGTTCAACAGGCAGCTGGCTGCTGGCCACACTCAGCCCCAAGCTGTTCTCCTCCCCGAGGTGTGTGAGCAGGTCCAGGGGCAGCTGCACCTCCTCCGGCTGGTACATGGCACTGATGTAGTTGGAGAAGATATTGCTGATTTCGCAGGATCCTGCCATAGAGCCCTCTGCCAAGAGACCAAAGCAGCCCAAGTGAGCTGAGCCAGCTTACAGAGTGGCTACCACCACCTGCAACATGGACTTACCCCAGCCTAAACCTGAACAGTGGGCTTGATCCAGCCCAGGGGAGCCAAGACCACACAGCCCCAGCCAGGGACTGAGAGAGGACCCGGCAGCCCCCACCTCTGATGTCTGTGCTCCTCACAGCCTCACTAAGGCAGCCCCCTCTCATGAGAGACCCACACCTTCCCTCTTCAGTGCACTCCTTGGTTCCTGAAATGGCACAGCCAGGATCAGGGCCCAGCTTGCAGCCTGCCAGGGTGACCTCCCCGCCCCTGAAAAGCGATGTCCGTCTAGGACCTTTGTAGTGTCCTGTTCTCCAGGCACTGCCTGATGAAGCTCTGTTCCAGAGGCAAGAGCAATATAAATAAAGAGGAATAAGATGGCAATAACACATTGTGCTGGTACAAACTTCGCCTTAGGCGGCAGCTGCCTTCCAGCAGGCTTAACCCTTTCGGTGGGCAATGCGTCTTAGTGCCAGTCTGAAGCTCTCTCTCATGGCATTTCCATGAGCAGAGAGAGGTTGTTCACCCTGCTAGCCTGAAGTCAGGCAGAAGACATGGTGGAGATGTACCTTATAGACTAACTCAGAGATACATAAGCTTTCGTGAGTCTGAGCTCACTTCATCAGATGCTGAAATGGTCATGCCCAAAGCGGATCCAGCCACCGCTTTAAAAATGGCATTTGCCGAGACCCAAATGGCTTGGACTCTCCTCCAGGGAAGATGCTGCATGAAAAGCAGAGTTCCCAAACACCCAGGGCCCCATCTCCCCAGGCTTTCGCAGCCCCAAGCAGCCCAGTGGTGCCCAGCTTGCCCTGCTTCCTGCTCTGTGACAAGAAGCAAGAGGACCCTGGCACTCCCAGCCCCTTTCTCCATGCCAGCCCCACAAGCCATACCAAAAGTTGCCCTCACTAGGATCTGTCCGCTGCCTGCGTGCATGCTGGCAAGAAAGAAGAGGCTGGTATTCACCTGCCAGCCGCACAGTAGCTCCAAGGAAGGGACTTCGTACAGATGCTTCCACTCCCAAGGCTCACAGCAGGTGCCCAGGGAGATGCCCCAGTAAGGCAGAGGCAGGAGGGCAGGCGCAGCCTAGTCCAGCACAGTGCACAGGGGAAGGCCCCGCTGAGCCCAGAGTGGCTTTGGTACCTTCTGCGATGAGGATCCCAGCAACAGCAGCTAATCCACAGAGCAGCACGGGGAGCTGCCAGCACACCTCTGCTTCCTACTCACTCCTCATCCGTGAGTGCAGAGCCCAGCTCTGGAGGTGGCCACTCCCCACGGCTCCACCTTTTATAGCCTGGGTGGCAGTAACACGATCCGCCCAGCTCTAGGGGAATTCCTAGCCGGAGCATTCATGCTCCCAGCTCCAGGTGATTTGCATAGTATGCACCACTTGGCCCCAGACTATTGCCGCCTTGCCGGGAAATCTGGGCTGGCCAGTTTAATGATTGTCAGAGCTGCTGCCCAGCCTGGCCCCAGTTTCGCCCACAGTGTTTTTCTGCCTTCGAATGTCAAGTGCGTTTGCTCACAAGAGCAGGGGACCAGCCTCCTCCTGCGTGGGCTGTGCTCGCAAAGGGCAGTGGCTACCTGTGGGCTCACGAGCCCTCTCATTATCCAGCAGGGGAAAGCGTGCCACCTACATACCGACTGACCTGCATGAACCCCTCTGAAAAGGGCCCACACACCCTAAGCTGAGAGCCTCAGATTTTGGATCCAGGGTTTAGGAGCACTCCAGCCCTGGCTTTAAGGGACCACATAAAAATAGTCCTCAGTCGCAGGGTAGGTGTGACCCCACTAGACCATCAGCCAGGGTCCTGCTTCTCCTGTCTCACACCAGCCCATCTCTTCAGTCGGGTGAGCCCTGCTGGCAAGGAGCTGGTACAAAGGGGCTAGGAGATGGGTCCAAAGTTGCCTTCTCCTGGGCCCAGAGTTTTGCTGGGTCCCAAGGGCGGGAGTGGAGCGTGGGCAGTATGGATAAGCCTGCAGCGTGGGGCCAGCCAGGGTTGTCTGGCAATGAGACAAGATGGTTTTGCTGCTGCTGTTGATACGTGTGTGTGTGTTTATTTTTTTCCGGATCTGGCCGGGGCAGATTCCCTCGTGCCAGTTCTTTCCCCTCCATTTCACAAGCACTGCAGAGGCTGTCTGGATGTGACCACAAGTGCATGCACGCACGCACGGGGCTGCGCAGGAATGGTTATACAGGGGGCTCTTTGCTGAGGCTGGTGGTCTTCAAAGCTCCCTGTGTATGTGCATGTGTAGCAATTTGTGTGTGGTTGTGTCAACTGTGTTTCTCCCTGGCTCCCAGACTAACAGCCTGAGATGCCTCCTGTCTTCACCCAGCCTCTGAACCCTGGCCTGGCATGGATTGCTGCCTATGCTACCATCCTCACACCCCCACAGGCGCACACATGCAGGCATGTGCATACAGGGTTTTGCAGCCTGAGGGAGTCCACTGCTGTTCTGGGACCCCGGTGCAGCCCATGTCCCTGGATGGCTGGGTCCCAGGTCACTCACCATTCACCCTAGGGAAGTCACCCTGGTTGGGGCTACAGCCACTGCCTGGAAGGAAGCTGGGGCCATCATGCCATCCAAAAAGCAGCAGGTCAAGCAGACTAATTACCCAGCCTGACTTCATTCCTCAACAATAGTCTGTGGTATGGAGGATGGAATATGGTATGGGAGGATGCTATGCTTTTTTCTTTCTGGGCACTGGGCCTTTGGGTGCATGGAGCCATCTCCATACCCAGGCACCAGCAGCATTGTCTCCTCTGAGGTGCTGTGAACCCTGGGAAACTTGATTGCTGTCTTGTTGTGTGTGCCCTGGGTATCTTCTCAGCCCGGGGGGATGCAACAAGCTTTCTAGTCACTTGCCTAAATCTGCAGCGTAGCTGGGCATTGACTCCCAGCCTTCTCAGCCCATGGTGGGGCCCCAGCTGTTGAAGGCCCTTGTGCCCTTCCAGCCTGCAGTGTGAAAGTAAGTTGAACTTGCCCCTGGTTTTTGTCCACCACTAAAATGGAGCATCCTCTGGGATGGAAGATAGCAGCTACTTAATGATGGCAAACAGCCCTACACCACACACTGGGGAAGGAAGGAAGTCTGTTCAGTCCAAATATCAGGATGCCAAAGGGAGGCAGCATGGAGTTGAAGCCTCCAAAGATGCCCACCCCTGAGCAGGGGTGGCCCCAGACAGGGCAGAGCCAGGCAGTTTTGCAGTGCATTGGGGGAACTCTTCTGGGCCAGGCCAAGCACCCTGAGTTTGGCTCTCCTGCTGCTGCAGCTCAGGGCCCACAGGCCTCCCTTTAGGCCAGTGGGCAGCAGACACAGCAGGGCACTGCAGCCTGCATGCTGAGCAAGTCCAGGCTAAAATGACCCTGGGAGTCCCAGGGAGGGAGCCTGGGAGTAGCTTGCCTACACACCAGAGAGGGTGGGGAAGTCCCAGGGTGATCAGGGACCAGCAGTCTAATCAAAACCTGGCCCCACCTGGTAGGATCCAGGGAGCGGGAGCAGCAGCCAGCCAAGCTGAGGCTGCCCACGCAGCACAGTCTCACCCACTCACATCTGTACGGGAACAGGTGCCAGTGGCCAAAGCGGGGTCTGAGCACCCTCTGGCGGCCCACTCCGACTCAGCAAGCGAGCAGCCTTGTCTGCATGTGAGGCAGCAGTCACGTCTGCACATGGGGATCGTGCAGGCAGGGTGCCAAGGTGACATGCCACCTGCATGCCTCTCTCTCCAGCTGGTCACACTATCGGCTCACTGCAGTACATTCCCCTCACCCTCTTTTACAAATCTTGCACATTGGAAATAGAGCAATGGTGGGCTACAGGAGTCAACAGCTGAGTAGCTAGCAGACAGCCCCTGTGCCAGCTAGAAGCCTCCCTGCATGGCCTGTAGCTCAATGAACCTATCTAAGGGCACAGGCTTTGAGGCTCCAAGCTGGCTGCAGGGCACTCTACCAGAGGACCTGGGAGTGAGTGGGCAGGGATCTCAGATGAGCTCCCTGGTCCCTGAGCTCGCTGGGCTTCTGCCCACCATGGCTCAGCGCCTTCCTAATGTGGCACAGCTGCTGCTGAGCCAACCTGTGGACAGGGGTGAAGAGGTGGGAGGCTGGGAAGCAACACGACTGCAAGGAACTAGGGAGCACGCTCAGAACTAGGGGCTCTGGCCGGAGGGTAGCGGAGACAGATTCAACTGGCTCTGAAATGCACGGTGTGTCTGGCCCTGGCAGCCCTGCCATAGTGCCAAGTGTGTGGCAGCTGGGAGACAGGCAGGCCCTGGACAGTGCCCCCAGAGCTAACCTCCACTGGCTTCTGGTCTGAGCCCAGTGCACTCCATCAGGCTTGGGTCTATGAACAGCACAGCTCTCGGCAGGGTGGAGCAGCAAGCCAGCACTGATGGGAAGATCCCTTGGAGAGACTTTGGCTCCCGGAGTAGAAGGGCAGTAGACAGTGGATGGTTTAACAGCCCCTCCCCGTCTATAAGTACATATCAGTGCCAGGGCCCAGCCCAGCTACCACGTGTTCAGAGGACAGGTCATCCACACGCAATCTCCACCAGGCGCTAGCATCCGGGTGCACTTCCCTTTCCAGAGCCCACCCTCCAGGTCTGCTGTATTAACTCTACTGAGCACCACCAGGGCAGGCCCTCGATTCAGGCACCTTCCCCTGCTTTTGGCTCCTGGGTGCTGCACATGTTCTGGCCACAGTGGAGTCAGGTTTTCTAGCTTTTCTCTGTAACTATGAGAGCTAGAAATGCGCTGATACTCCAGAGCCAGGTCCAGGAGCAGTGTTGTGGGACCCCCCCCGACATGAGAAGCTTTGGGCTACAATCACAAGAGGTGTCAAACCTGAAGATGCTCAGCCTGGATTGCCACCCTCAGCCCAGCCAGCCTGGAGCTTGCTGCCTCCAGGACTGGCCTTTCCCTTGCAGATCCTCAGTCTGTCAAGGACGAGCTTGCCATGACTAAGGTGCAGTGCAAAACACCTGCTGGCTCAGGCTTTTTGGCAGAGCCGGGCTTCACGAGTGGGGGAGTGGGTCCTGGCCTGGCCTGGCATCCTGACCTGGAACCTCTATGTTTGCACAGGCTGTTTGGTGCCGCGTGCAGCATCACCACCAGCACCATACGTGCATGACCCAGCAGGGCAGGGCCACAGGTTGGGCAATGTTGAGGCCTCCAGCGCTTTGACCTCAAGAACATCCTTCCGGTGACCGGGGCGGGGAGGTGTTTGCTGTACCCAGAGGCATGGGGCGAGGCCCAGAGAGGGTAGAAACCTGGGGCTGGGACACCGTCTCCCTGACAGAGGGGAGGTTGATGGGCTGAGCCACTGCTCCAGATTGGACTGGGGGGGAGGAAGGGGGTCTCCCACCTGCCACTCAGCATGAGCAGCGTTCATAGGAAGACTCCCCACTCTTGTGCCAGGCAGCTTCTGGCTCCCACTCTCTGGCCACCCGTGGGACCCACCCACATCCCTCTGTGCTACCAGGACCAGGGCTGGCTCAGCTCCTCTGTGAGTGTTTGAGACTTTGCCTAGTCCTGCGTGCTCTTCTCCCCAGGAGCAGCTGGGAGCAGGGAGGCCCAGGAGCATGGAGCTCTCACCTGGGAGGGGAGGAAAGGGGAGAGCCAAACCTGTGCACACTGAAAGTCACTACGTGGGGTGGGCCCATCTGCACCACGCTGCTGGGCACGCCCCTCGCCAGGGCCTGCTGGCTGCCTGGAATGCGTGTCACAGGCCGGTGCACGCACGTACACATGTGCATACACACACCTTCAGGTCCTAGCATGCCAGGCCCATGTGCCAAAAGGCTTCTCTTGGTCTGGGTGGGCTGCAGCACTGCCTCTGCCCTTGGCCTGTGCGTCTGCCGCACTGCTGGGGCCCAGGCTGTCTCTGTGCAGGCTCCATAGGAAAGGGACTGCACAGCCCAGCTGCTCCACACCGCTTAGACCAGCACTGACTCCCCAGAGCCTCCAGCAATGGAAACGCCCATTCTGAGAGCTCCCCGAGCCAATTGCTCTTTCCTTCAGACAGCACCAGGAGCTACACCTGCTTGCCTGCCTCTGTTTCCTCACCAGGCTGAAGCATCGCCTGGACATAGGTCTGAGTCCTCAGAGGAGTCCATGGATCTCCTCCAGCTTGTGGCTGCTTCTGCTAGCTCCCTGCATCTGCCTCCCTCCTCCTCCAGCTGGGCCCAGGGGAGCTCTCTGCTAGGGAAGGACGCTGCTCTTTTCATCTCTCAGGGGCTGTAGTTTTACAGGCCACCACTAACTCCCAGCTGCGTTGTTTCCCCTTTGGGGTAAATTCCAATTCTTCAAACCCAGTTCGCTGCAGGGACATTGGAGGAAACTGGTTCCCCAAGGACACGACCATCTCAGCATGCCAGGGAACCTCTTGCGCGAGAGCCTCAGCTGCCCCTGCTCAGAGGTGCTGGGCCCTGTGGGCAGAGGCCCGACTCCATGCCCCGAGGTGGCCAGCGGTGCTGCAGGTTCCCCATCTCAGCACGGATCCATCAGCTGTCTGTGCACACAGCCCAGATGGCGATGGCTGGCCCCAGAGAGGGCACTCCAAGGGGCTGGCCAGGAAATGGCTTGGCCCAGCTGGGCTCTGCCATCATCTCTGAGGCCCCTCCTGGTTTCGTCTGCTTTCCAACCCTACTTCAAGCTCCTGGTCCCACCACTGGCCCTGGCTGTGTCTTTCCTTTCTCCAACGGGCTCTGGCTGCAATGCCAAACCTACAGCCCTTGAGATGCCCAGGTTCCCCATCTTCCCAGCTTGTAGTAACACCTGGGTTCACCAGGCTCTCTGCCTTGCTGCCAGCCAGAAGCTTATCCTGAAGTGGGCAGCCTAGGCCAGTGGGAACCAGCCCGCAGTACCACCCAGTCTCCTGAATGTACCACAAACAGGGCCAGGCTTGCCCCACAGCCCCTGCCTATGGCTGATGCTTCACTGCTCTAAGATGCCTGGCTCTTTCTACATGGCAGCATCTCCTGCCTGGCTTGGCAGCCTGGCTGTTTGCAGCAAGTGGCTCTTTCCACAACACATGGAGAAGTTACCCCCACTCCAGCATGCAGAGAGCCTCTGAGCACAGCACTTCTCCTTCACTGAAGGGCAGGCGGGCGCAAGGCCTCTTTTCCACAACTGTGACCTCACAGGGGCGGTGGTGCTCTCCCCTAGCCTGGGGGTCTTCAAGAGGAGGTTAGATGGACATCTGGCTGGGGTCATCTGAACCCAGCACTCTTTCCTGCCTGTGCAGGGCATCGGACTCAATGATCTGTTGTGGTCCCTTCTGACCGTAACATCTATGAAACCTCTGGAGCTCACTGGAGACTAACTTGGCCAGTGAATGAGAAGGGCCACAGCCTGAAGCCAGGGTGCTTAGGGGACTGGTCTTTGCTGCAACTGCCAGAAGACATGGGAATTTCCAGCTCCACGCAGAGCAGTGACCCATGCCACCAGCGCTCTCCCCTGCACTCCTGATGTGACCTAGAAGGCTGCAGTAGAGACACAAGCCAGCAAAGAGTCCACATCCCCCTACTGCCATGACCACCACCGTCCTGGGCTGGGCTGGGCTGGGCTGGGCACTCAGGGCTTTCCCAGGGGGCTAAGGTAGGAGTGGGGCTTGGCTCTGCTGTTTGCTACAGACACCGCGGTTCCAGGATGATGAAAACCTGGAGACAGGCCAAGCAATGGGACAGGACAGGCTGGAGAGATCTGCCCGAGGGCAGCAGTGACAACCCCCTTCATGGTGGGGGCGGCCTGGCAGCTCGAGGTATTCAGAGTGACACATTGGTATAGTGCTTGCAACATCCCCTTCAGCATCTACCTCACATCCAGGGTAACAGCCTACTACCACTACCAGTTTGGGGGCTGCTAGGGTTGAGACAGTATCGGCTACACACCCTCCTGCCCCAGAGCCAGCGCCAAGGGCAAGCAGCCACAGCCCTGCCTGCTGTTTGAATTGTGAGACCTGAGGAGAGGAAACAGGCTGTGTCAACGAGACAAGCTCCTGGAATTTCCCAGTGCTCAGGTGCCCAGACCTGTCCAACTCGTCCCTACATCAGATCAGAGCGAGAACAGAAAGCACAGCAAGGCTGTCAGGGAAACCAGCCCTGTCCCTGCGTGCACAGCTGAGAGGAGCAGGGCCAGCTGGGCACAACCTAGCAGAGGGTGGGAGCCCACACGGCGGCTCAGGTCATTCTCAACACCCCTGGGCAACACGCAGGCCCTGGCACTGAAATCCATGCAGGGGACCTGGGTGAACCCAGCTGCTTGACTGGCAGGGTTGTCGTCTCCCGGTAAGGGGTGGGGGGATGTGGTCGCTATGGGGTGCTCTATAGCTACATCCTCTTGCCTGCATGTGCAGCGAGTGTTGGTTTTACCAGAACAAATTGCTGCTAAGACGCACAGAGCAATTCAGGCACCCAAACCCCTCAGCTGTCTGCAGTAAGGGAGCCCAGGGCTGTGTATAGAGGGCATGGGCACCCCCAGGGCCAGCAATGAAGCTTGGGGGAGGGTGCTGGCCTGAATGCACAGACCCCTATGGTACCAGCATACTGGGGTGAGCCCAGGGCCTCAATTAGGTCAAAATTAGACCTGCTGGGGGCCTGGTTCAACCAGAAGCCCTAGCACAGGTAGGAGGGCTATATTAATGCAGGGCTAGAGGTGGGTATGGCAAGGATATTAAAGATATATTCATAGTAATACCCTGAATGCAAGGACCTCTCCTGGAAGGATTTCAGCACCTGGTAGAGCGGGTCAGTATTATCAACATCCTGTTGCAGGCAGGGAAACTAAGGCAGGGGTATAGAGAAGTGACCCACCCAGAGGGGCCATCGCAGAGCCCAGAAGACCCCACGAATCCTACATCCTTTCTAGCAGCGCTGACCCCAGTGGCTGCAGACAACATCCCAACTCACAAGTGCTGTAGGCCACGGTCTCTCCCAGCCAGCCCCAGCCCACTGCCCTCAGATCCATCAGCCCATGGCCTGATGGGACCAGAGCCACAGGGTGGCAGGAGCATTTGCAGCAACCCAGGAGACTCACTCAGCTGAGCAGCCCCAGAGCTGTGCTAAAATCAGCCCAATGCAAGCGGTGCACACACAGAGGCCACGTCCAGAGGAGCAGGGGTGTGTGCTTCCAGCAGCACAAATTACGTCAGTTCAGGCCGCTGCACATAAAGCTTGTTGCAGGATGAAATATTCCACAGCTGCCAAACTGCCTTCGCCCAGGCTCTCCCAGTTCTTCAGCCAGGGAGCGCAGACAGTCTTACCAGGTGGGCTGGTGCCATGCTGGAGCAGCAGGGGCAGCACCGAGGCCTGGAGGAAAGCCAGAGCATTGCTCTGGATGGCCCGGCCTCCAATTAGGTGGTGCAGGCTTGTTTTGTGTGTGTTGTACCTCTTTTTTTTCCCTGCAACTTTTTTTTGCTACTGGAAAACCCCAGTAGCAAATTTTGCCACCACGTACACGTTTTAATGTCCACTGTTCGTGGCACCATAAACCACATGCCCCTGCTCAACTGGATGCAGCCACAGGCTCCATTTTGCTTCACTAAGAGCTGGGGCATCTCTGCCCAGAGCACAAGGAGTGGTTGGTGCCCTGCCAGAGAACCAGCTGTAAATCCACCAAGCAGGACAAGAGGGGACCACACCGATCTGGACCAGCACAGAAACTATATCCAAGCTGCTTGTTTCTGGGTGAGAGGAGCAGGCAGGAGAGGACTAGGGCTTGTGTCACTAACTGATTTGCACCACCGCAGCGATAGACTCCTCCTGGCTTGGTCAGTGGTGCATGGACAGAGCCGATGACTCAGCCCTGGCCGAAGTTCAGCCCACCGCCAGCCCCTCCTCCTGTAGATCACTCCACCTTGCACACACCTGTCTTCCCCCGCAAACCAGTACACATCTACAAACCAGACAGCCCTGGCACAAGCCTCGCTCCCCTCTGACGCAACTAAATCTCTCAGGCCACAGCGAAAGGAAAGTGAAGCCCTGGGCAGGCACCTCCAGCGCAAAGAAGCTGCCTAGCCAAGAGCCAATGCCCAGACAGGAGCGATAGACCCACCCTGAGAAACAACTCTGCTCCCCCACTTTCCCTGCCGAAAGGCAGCAAGACCCCCTGTTGCCGCCCAGAGCTGCAGCCTGCTTTCAGAGGCTGAACGCCTGACACGGCCTTCACCACACAGGCAAGGGAGGCCAATGGCCTGGCTTTGGGGCACAGGTCACACACTGTGCCACAGGAAGGCAAGTGCCTCAGCCTCATCAGCAGATACAAGATGCCAGGCCAGAGCAGCAGGGCAGGGGTTGCATGATTTGGGACCCAGCCCTGCTGGTGAAGAGGCAGAAGGACCCTGCCTGGGGAGGCACTGTATTTACACCTCCCCTCTCCTCCAGTAGAAGAGAGAAACCCTCCTTCCCCCCCAGTGCAGCAGCTGCTCAGACAGCGCTGGGGGTCTGGGCTGGCAAAGGTGTACATGGCCTGTGCTATAGCTCTTTCTCCCACAGCCCAAGCTGTGCTCAGAGGTGACAGGCTTGCACACCCCAGGCAAGGTTCAGGCACACATGGTGCCCATCAACATCAATGCCCAGCAGCAGCCACAGCTGTGACTGCACAGCCAAGACCAACAAGGCCCTTCCAGGTCACAGCCTTATGCTCCAAACAGTGAGCAGGCCCACCAAGTCTTGATCATAGGCTGGAAAGCACCTGCTGGCATCTTATGCAAACCCCTCAACACCAAATCATTGCAGACTGCATGGGCTGGGATCCGGTGCCCAACCAGCCTGAGCATTCAGGGTTTATTTTTCATGTGAAGATGGAGTCCCCAGAGACCCAAAGGAGAGAAAGGACAGATACAAATTACAAAGTATTTAATAAGCCAAGTCTGTGCATCAAGCCACAGAATCAGCACCAGCTGTGAAACAGGCTTCGCAACACAGCCCAGCACTAACACGGAGGCTCTGGACCCTCAGTGTGAGTGGAGCGGAGCCAACGCAGAGACCACAGGCCTCGCTGCCCATGCCTCTCAGAAGTGAGCCCCTAGCTGCTAGCAGGCTTCAGGCCCAGGATCTTCTTGATGTAGTTCTGGACATTCACGTGAAGCTGCGGGGCCGTGGCTGAGAAGGTCTCCATGGCCAGCACCTGGGCCGACTCAGAGCCGCTCCACATGGACCGGTAGAGGGGGAGGGTGTACTTCTGCTTCCCCTGCAAGGTACAAATGGCAAATAAAATCCAGTCCACTCTGCTGCGGAGCCCCCAGGATGGTGGTACAGCCCTCCGAGGAGCAGCCACTCCCCAGTACAGCTCCCCATCTCCTGTGCTTTAACATACCTCCAGCTCCTCCCACCAGCCCCACTTCTGACTGAAATCCCTGGGGCTGGGCCTTGGCCATGCAGGCTACACATGGCCAAAACTAGCTACACGGGCTGAGCGTGTGTGCATGCATGTGTGCATATGCACACTCAGGTCAAGTCAGCCTTTTTCGTTCAACAGCTGGTGACAGCGCCAACAGTCAGCCAGGGAGAGCAGAGGAACGACCAGCGTCACCATGGGGGCAGAGCCCCTTGGCTAAGCCTGATCATGAGAGCTGTGGTGCAGGCCTGGAGGACTGGGAAGCAGGCAGCACTTGGGGGCACAGCACACACGGCTGCGGAAGCCCCTGCTCATGGGGATTATTGTTCAAACACCTTGCTGCACAGGAGGGGCAGAGCAAGGAAGTGCAGCGCTGGATTCCAGCTGCCCCTGGTCTTGTCCACATTGCACAGCTGCACTGCCAGCTACTCTGGCCCTCACACAACCTGTTTCCATTTCTGGCCTGAACTCAGCAGGATGTTTCAGTGCCTGCTTTAAACTTTAAGCATTTTCCATCCCCCAGACAGGACTGGATTGAGGGAAGTACTTTGGCGTCTGCCCAACATAAGGCATAGGTAGCCGTGCCCAGGCGAAGGGCAGTGTCCTGCTGTCACCACCCACTGCACCCCTCACCAGAGCCCCCGGCTCCCATGGAGCGAGCCACATGGCATCACAAACCTGGCTGTGCAGAAAATCCCTGACTTTTCCATACTCGGCCTCATGGTTGTTCTTGAGGATGATCTGGCACCAGCGGAGGCGCAGCTCAGCATTCTGTGCCTGGGAGATCTTTGGGTACCTCTTGCTCAGCTGGTCCACATTCCCTGTGGAAGGAGATGTTCATCAGTGCTGCACCCTCCCTTTGCTTTGGGTGGCAATTTAATACAGCACAACCCCAACATACACAGAAGAAGCATTTCCTCCATACTCTTTGCCATTAACAGCCTAGGACTCTGATCAGAGACAAAAAAGCAGCAGCGGTCATCCTCCAGCTCCTGGCAGCCAGTGGTTCCAGTACAATCCCTCTGTGTCAAAGAAACACACATTCTGCAAGCTGTAAAAGGATGGAGGACGGATTCACCTCCAAAGAGGGTTATTCTGCACTGGTCTGGTCCTGCAGGGAGCAAACCAGGAAAGCCAAGGCTGCAACTGAACTCCAACTAGCTTGGAGCATCAAGGACAACAAAAAGTCCTTTTTCAGATATGTGGGGAGCCGGAGGAAAAGCAAGGGCAACGTTGGACCCCTGCTAAACCAGAT